>NW_028322276.1:1180277-1341388 GCF_059928025.1 Delphinapterus leucas
TTCAAACCACTAAGTTTTGTAATAGTTTGTTACATAGCAGTAATAAACCCGACTATTTCTAGGACAATCTCTTGAAGCAAAATATAACCTGAAAATCAAATATAAGTTCCATTAAAAAAAAAGTAAAATAAAATTCTACTGAGTAAAATTTTAAAATCACTGGCTTTATTTGAAGATTTATGAATCAGGCAGGATCCAATTTAGCAGATAGAAAGAAGCTCTGAGGAGTTGCACAAAATGAAAGACGCTTATAGGCAGAAGGGAGCTGAAACAAGGAAGCTGTTCTGGGCAAAGCTTCGTGTGGGTTATTGCAAGGTTTCTTTGCATTAGTGGATGGCAGCGGTCTCCCAGGCAGATGGCTTAGCTAGTGCTGATCACAGGATTCCTGACCCTCTGGATTACGGTTGCACTTCTGGAGGAGCCGAAACTGCATTTAAGTCGCAGTTTGATGACATTGTTCTTACTAAGCAACTCCTTTGGGGCTGTTGTCTTGATTTTAACTGTCCCCTGAGGGCAGCAACAAGGTTTATCATTGTTGGGTCCTTGTGTTAAGCACAGTGAGTGGCATATTCATTCGTCAAAATGCTGATCCAGCATCTGCTGTGTGCCAGGCCTGTGCTGGGGGAAGGGATTCCCAGTGCCGAGAAGACAGAGACTCTCCCAACAAGGAAATCACAAAAAGGTGCGTTCCGGGCTATGATACCAGCTGCTCATTCAGTGCTCATGGAGTCTCTACCTCGGGCTCCACACTGATCTGGGCTGTAGGTCACACAGAGAATAAAACCTACAAAAACAAGAACAATTTAAAAAGAAACAACCCTGCTGCTGCTCCCATGGAGCTCACGCTGCAGAGGGGGACAGACAGTAAGCAGAACAGGGTGTAGAAGTGTTGGTGCTGTGCAGGGAAGAGCAGGCCTCAGGGGAAGCAGGAGAGCAGGGCGGGGGAGGGGCTGGGGTGGCAGGGAGAGGGGACAGCGGTGGCAGAGGAGCTCGTAGGCCTGGGACCCCGTGAGGAGAGTTCCTCCGGGTGAGGCAGCCACAGTGGGTGCTGACAGGGCCGGCCCTGGGTGCTGCGCAGCAATGAGGTGGGTGATGACTGGGACACATGGGCGGGGGAGGCTGACACTGCAGATGCACAGGCAGGGGACGTGTCTCTGAGGACGGGACGTTTAAGCTGCTCCCTAGTGTGGACCAAGATTCTATGTTCTGTAAACCTGACGCTTTAACATCTCCTCACAGGCACATGCTGGGCTCGCCTTATTCTAGACAAGCCAGTGCCAAGCCCGGGTCCCCTTGCCTCGGCCCCTGGGTCCCTACTCTCCCGCCTCCCTGGATTCAGAACTGCTCCCAGGCCTGCTTTTTAAATACAAACCGATCCATCCAGAGCCCTCACCATCCACCTCCTCTGTGGCTCTCACACTGGGGGCCACTGTCTCCCTTCTCTCAACACCCAGACACCAGGGACAGCCCCTGATATCCTACAGGCTACTCAGTCCTGAATCTACTCGCCATCCTCACTGTTCCTTCCTGGGGAATCACAGAAATAGCACTTGTCACGAATTCCCCTCCCTCCCTCTGCCTGCTGACCAATGTGCGGCCTGTCCCCTCCTCTTGGGAGCTGCAAGTAACCAGACATATTTTCAGTGACAGTCGTCTAGTGATCCGTTGGCCTTACTTTACCTCATATTCCCTATTAATAAACTATATTTTAAACCAGTCCCGAAAGAAAAGACACTCTGTACATAATTAAGCATGAACAAATAAAGAACAAATGAACTATGGAACTTTTTACAATGTTCTCAATAACTTTAATATTTTATTTTATATTAGGCTGTCTTTTCAACATAAAATTGTGGGTCCATAGGCTGGAGAGTACATGAGAAGTTACATGGACAAGACCAGACACCTGGGAAGTGCCATACACCTGCATTTGAATAGGGAGCTCAGGCCAACGCTTGAGTTGAGTTCTGCTTTGTGCGTGGATGATGCAATTGCAATTTTTTGGTTTTCCAAATTAAGCTCTTAAATGTATTGGTTTAGCAGGGGAGTTAGTTCTAAACTCATCTTTCCAGCAACATTCAAGTGACAACAGACGTAAGATGGTCTGTGCCCTGAGTTATTTATTTAGAATCTGCACGTATCATCAGGGAAACAGCACAGCACATTTCAAAACAAGCTATGTGTTTAGGAGAGAGCCGGGGTTCACGCTGTGGTGGAAAGAACAAGACCGTATCCCCGGAAAATATTAGCTCTAGATTCCTTGTGTTGGGATCATCCATCTTCACCCATTAGATTTCCAGATAAGCACCGGGAAAGGATACTGGATTGTTGCTGAGCTTGGCTCTCCCCCCACCCATGAAACGGAGAGCTGAAAGTATCAGACAGCTGTAGTCCTTGGAGAATCCTGACCCATGGCAAGTGCAGAGAGGAGCCCCTTCCAGGATTCCTGTATTGGTTAGAGTTCAGTTGCTGCAACACACCGCCCCCCCCCCCCACGTAATTATGCCAAATAGAAGTTTGCATCTCTCTCACATTCTGATCTGGAGGCAGGCAGTCCTGTGCTGCTCTCGCAAGGCTACTTCAGGAAGCTTCTCTGTCATCCCTGTTGCTCTGTCATCCTAGGGGATTTGGCCTCCTCCGGGGTGGACGTGGGGCAGGATGGAGCTACAGTTTCAGTGTGAAGTAGGACAGAGGGAGAAGGGGAAAGTAAGGCCTGCCTGTCCTATGTAGGAAATATCCTAGAAGTTGCACAAATTTCTTTCCTTCCATCTTGGAGGGAGAGCTTAGTCTCACAAACAACCCAGCTGCACAGGAGGCTGGGAACATCTGTAGTCTCGGGCAGCCCTGCACTTAGTTAAATATCGAATGTTCAGTTGCTCTAAGAGAGAAGTGGGCCAGGGTGTTGGGGGCCAAATTGTTGTCTCTGCCCCCCGCCCCCACAGGTTTCAATGTTTCTCTCATCACCCACCCCTTCCCTAACAGAGTTCGAGTTTTATGAGTGTTTTTCCAGACAAATCACATTAAATCATAGTTCAGGACCCTGCTGAAAATCATCAGCCTGTGGGTGCTTTTCATTAGACTCACTGGCAAATTGCTGGTGGAACTCCGTTACTAACATTGTCTCTGGCTAGGGGAGGCGACAGGGCAGGGTAGTGGCAGAACAATAGTAAAGTACAAAGTGGGAGCAACAGGGTGACAGGCAGAGGCTTCAAACCCCAGGAGGAAAATAAACACAGACACACTCCTGTATTCAACCCTCAAAATAATTTTGTAGGGAAGAAACAGCTACAATTAACTAAAATCATATCTAAACACTTAAAATTATCCTCCTTAGAATTTCTCTTAGAATTTTCATTAGTCAGAATCTCCATAAACACTTGATCCAGATGTGAAAGTAACTTTTTTTTTTTGTATATCTAACTAGCAAGGTGTCAGAAAAAATGCAAATGTAAATGTGGTGAGGATGCAGTGAGACCAGCACTCCTAGATGCTGGATTGGAAAAATGTAGATGGTACCACTTTATTCTGGAGCATCATTTGGTAATATGCATTAAAAATTGTAAAATATTTATGGTGTTTGAGCTAGTAATTCTACTTCTGGTAATTCATATAAAGAAAATAATCAGAGATGCTGACAAATATTTAGGTACAAATGTTTACCAAATAACTGGAAAGATATTCCATGTTCATAGATTGGAAGAATTAATGTTGGCAACATTTCCATTCTCCCCAAGGCAATCTACACACAGATTTAATGTAATAAAAATAATTAATGTAACGTATCAAATTTCCTATGACATTATTCACAAAAATAGAAAAAACAATCTTAAGATTTGTGTGGAACCACAGAGGACTCTGAAGAGCTAAAGCAATCCTGAGAAAGAAGAACAAAGTTGGAGGAATCACACTTCTTGCTTTCAAATTACAATGCAAAGCTATAGTCATCAAAACAGTATAATACTTGCATCAACATAGACACACAGAGCAAAGGAACAGAATGGAGAGCTCTAAAATAAATCCCTGCATGTACAGTCAACAAATGTCTGACAACAGGGCCAAGAATATTCAATGGAGAAAGGATAGTCCCTTCAATAAATTGTGTTTGAAAAACTGGCAGCCACATGCAAATGTATAAAACTGGATGTGCATGTTGTCCCACTTATAAAAATCAACTGAAAGTGCATTAAAGAAACATTTAACATCTGGAACCATAAAACTCCTACAAGAATGTATAGAGGACTGGCTCCTTCACACCAGTCTTTGCAATGGTTTTTTTGTTTTTTTTTTGATTTGACACCAAAAACAAAGAAAACAAAAGCCAAAATAAATAGGTGGGAGTACATAAAATTAAAAGGTTTCTACACTGCAAGGGAAACCATCAACAAAGTGAAAAGGCACACTATGTAATGGGAGAAAGTATTTGCAAATATCTAATAAGGGGTTAATATGCCGATTGTATAAAACCCCACACAAGTCAATAGCAAAACAACAATAACAAAAATAATTTAATTAAAAAATGAGCAGAAGAACTGGATAGATATTTTCCCAAAGAAGACATGAAAATGGGCAACAATACATGAAAAGGTGTTCAACATCAGTAATCATCAGGGAAATAAAAATGAAAGCCACAGTGAGATATCACCTCACACCCGTTAGGACGGCTGCCCTCAAAAGCACAAAAGAGGGCTTCCCTGGTGGTGCAGTGGTTGAGAGTCCGCCTGCCGATGCAGGGGAGACGGGTTCGTGTCCCGGTCCGGGAAGATCCCACATGCCGCGGAGCAGCTGGGCACCTGAGCCATGGCCGCTGAGCCTGCGCCTCCGGAGCCTGTGCTCCGCAACAGGAGAGGCCACAACAGTGAGAGGCCTGCGTACCGCAAAAAAAAAAAAAAAAAGCACAAAAGAATGAGTGTTAGCTAAGATGTGGAGAAAAGAAATCCTTGTGCACTTGTAGGTGGGATGTAAATTGGTGCAGCCACTCTGGAAAAGAGTATGAAGGTTTCTTGATTATACCACAATAAAGCTGAAGAAAATCTATTGTAAAATGAAAAACAACAACAAAAAAACCCAAAACCACAGGGCTTGTGGGGAAATGGGTTTAGGGCCCAATACTCAAAAACTGTCATTGGCACATTAAAAAATAAGGGCCTGCTAGGGACTGAATATTTCTGTCCCCTGAAAAGTACTATTTTGAAGACCAATTCCCAATGTGATGTTATTTGGAAGTTATGTGATGTTAGTTCAGGAAGTAATTGAGTCAGGAGAGTGGAGCTGTCATCAATGGGATTAGTGCCCTTATAAAAAGACACCCGAGAGCTTGCTTTCTCTGCTTTTCACCAAGAGAATACCTCTCCAAGAAACAGCTCTCACCAGACAAGTGCTGCCACCTTGATCTTGGACTCTCCAGCCTCCAGAACTGTGAGAAATAAATCTTTGTGTCAAAAGCACACAGTCTGTGGTATATTTGTTACAGCAACCCAAACTAAGACAAACCCTATTAAAAATGGTAGTGTAATTATATGTGCTAAATGGTTAAATATTTACCCACAACAAATATGGCACTTTATCTTGAAAAGGGCCTGCAGTTTGCTGGTTAATCTGGGTGGCAGAAGGGTTGCAGCTTGTAGGTGATTGTGAAGCAGTGAGAGAAGGGTGATTTGAAATTCCATAAAAAGCTGTAACGTCTGATGTGAGTGGAGTAGCTGTTTGAGGTGTGTGAAAGTGTGTGTTTTGTGTTTTTCCACCTGGCTATGTTCCTCTGGGTGCATTCAGTCGCCAACTGTTTCTCTGGACAAAATTACATGTGAACACAAGTGAGATTCAGAATATGTTCAAATTGTTCCCTGTATGTCAGGCATGTTAGAGCAATACTTATTGCAACTCTGACAATGTATTAATATCTTTCTCCAAGATGGCTATGAAACAGCATATATGACCTTTAATCTGGGGCTCCCTAAGGATCACGAACTGCAGTTGAAGGAATTGAAGAAACGGGATTTAAACAATTATTTTTAAATAATTAATGTAATACATTATGGAAAAAAGGAGTACTAAGGTTTAAAGCTTACTTTGGCTTCCATGTTCCGTTGAGTCATTTTCTCTTAATGAATTCAGTTCTCAGATTATGCAACCAAAAATCTTTAGGCTCTTGTATAGTTAAATATAGAATATTATAATATAATGCTAATGTAGTATGAGCTTCAATAGGTGAGGAGAACAACATTTTGAAATATGAAAATCCATAAAGCAGGGTTAGTATTTCCATAGGCACCATAGTCCGTGCTGTCTAACTTTAGATTTAGAAAAATAATGACCCTGACTATCTGAGATGGTTAAAGCCAGTTTTTCAACTTTTCTTGTGGTGGGGCCCCACACTGTCTTAACAACATCTTCAACTCACATTGATTAAACAACTCTAAACTAAATGCACTCCAAGAAGTATCAATAAATCTTTACCTAATTAAAAATAATATCCCAGAAATTTTCATCTATATTTTGGATGCTTCAGCGTTTTTAAATTTGTTTTTACCCTGATTATGTGAGTAACGTGTGGTCAAAATTTATAAAGTACCAAGAAAATAAGAATTATGCACATCTCTATCGCAAAGAAAGAGCTAGTAAGAGTTTTATATATTTACACTCCTAATAAACTCACATGTAAATATTGTTGATTTCCCCCTCTCTCCATATATATATAATGTAATGTAATATATAATTTTTGGAGCAATGCATTGAAAGAATGCAAGATTGGGCATCTGATTTGCAGATGACACAACCCATCTTCCAGGCCTGCTCTAAGGATTTAAATTAGATTCCCAAAGTTAAGGGTTCAACATATGTAACACATAATGTAAGTAGTAGCTGCCATGATACATTTATTGACCTGTATTTAAGCATCTTCATAGACATTATGATAATGCCTGAATAATGTTATGTCAGGAACTTGGGCAATATAGTTTAACCATTTCCTTGCTAGTTAGAGTCTAGATTTAGGGCTCTTCACAATTTTTCCATCTTAAAAGTAAACTATTTGAATACCTTTTCTATGTACAAACACGTTGCCATATCATTTTCCCCCCGTTAGTAGTAGAATTCTAAGGATGGAATTACAAGAGTTTTATGATCACCTCTTTAAAAACTGCTTTCTAGAAATGTACCAATTTATGTATGTGGCTGTTCACCACTTTTGATTTAATTGTGCCATGTTTTGATAGTTTTCCTAAAGGTAGAAAAGATTGTATTATTTTTCACTTGTGAGATCAACGTTTTATGTTGGTATTTTTATTTAATCAAAGGAATTTTCTGTGCACATCATTCGTGTGTGTGCTTTACATCTGCTTTATTCTTTCTGTTTAAATCAATTTGTATTAACGTTTTAATATTTTAAAAATAATAGTTTATTTTTTAAAAAATAGTTTACTTTTAAAAAAGTAGTTTAAAAATATTAACTTATACAAATATTAACCTCTTGAAGTTTCCCATTTTTATGTAATTTTTCTTCTATCCTTTCTATGTTTGAGATTTTCCCATCTAGAAACCATATACATCTATATATTTTTTAAAAATAAAACCCTGTTTGAATTTATATCAAATTTATTTTTTATGTTTTGAGTGAAGATGTAAATACTTTTTAAAGAAAACTAACTACCCAGTTTTTCATCACCACTTATTGTATGGTCCATAATGGCTTCTATTGACTGTAATACTTTTATCATATAGGCTCTCATCCTAGAATCTACATTTTGGGTAACGCTAGTCTCAGCTACGAATTGGCACTTGCCATCTACCTCGACAAGGATTAAATCAGGTGCTGGTGCAGCTGCTGCAGCCGCTGACCTTCAACACCCCCTGAAAGGAGTTCCGGGTGGAGAGCAGAAATGAGGCACTCTGTGCTCGGGGGAAACTGGCAGGACAACTCTTCAGAGAGTTAGATACTTTCAGGAGAAGATTTTATGAGCCCAATTCTTGTATCCCCTCATATCTAGAAAAACACTAAGATCTTTCATGGTGAGGTCTGCTCTCAAGACTAGCAGCAACCTTCGCGAGACTAACAGAAACATTCTGCAAAAAATATATGTTCTCGATTGCATATACTCCCCATTCACCAAAATCACATATATACTGATCTTCCCCCCTGCCTCTTTGGAGTAGTTTCTCAGAGCTCTCTGAAATGCAGTCTCCTGGGCTATACTCCTCATTTTGCCCCCAATAAATCTTAACTTGCAACTCTCACGTTGTGCATTTTTTTTAAAGTCGACAGTAGTTTACCATTTTCTGTATTAGAACCACACTCTTATTTTAGCTTTATATATATAATTAGTAAGGCACATTTCACTCATTTTCTTCAAAAAAAAAATTCTAGCTTGACTTTCAACTAAACCTTAATCACTTTCTTAACAACATACGAGGATTTTGATTGGAAGTTTATTAGAATTAAAATCGAGAAAGGTAGATCTCTCTATAATATTTGGTGTTCTACAGAATCATGGTATTTTCTCTCTTTTTTTTGGTCTTTTAAAATGGTATTTTGTAAATTTGATTTTTTTTCTACTTATTCATTCTCTATATTCCTTTAAAATATGTTTATTTTAAATTTTAGTTGCTTTTTTATGAAAGAGATTTATACATATGTTTTCTATATCTTAAAAGTAGAAAGTCAGCTGTTTTGTGCACTCTTTATGATTCTTGTCCATTGAACTGTTACATTTTTAAGGATTTTCAGTGCCGTTTCATTAACTATTGGGAAATCTCATAATTTCTGAAAATGTCCTTTAGCATTCAACAATTCATATATTATTAATTAGTATTTTAATAAGATAGGATTTTTAAAATTGGGGTATAGTTGCTTTACAATGTTGTGTTAGTTTCTGCTGTACTGCAAAGTGAATCAGCTATATGTATGCATATATCCCCTCTTTTTTGGATTTCCTTTTCATTTAGGTCTCCACAGTGCATTGAGTAGAGTTCCCTGTGCTATACAGCAGGTTCTCATTAGTTATCTATTTTATACATAGTAGTGTATATATGTCAATCCCAATCTCCCAATTCATCCCACCTCCCTTTTCCCCCCTTGGTGTCCATACATCTGTTCTCTATGCCTGTGTCTCTACTTCTGCTTTGGAAATAGGTTCATCTGTACCATTTTTATAGATTCCACATATATCCGTTGATATACGATATTTGTTTTTCTCTTTCTAACTTACTTCACTCTGTATGACAGTCTCTAGGTACATCCACGTCTCTACAAATGACCCAATTTCATTCCTTTTACTGGCTGAATAATATTCCATTTATATATGTACTACATCTTCTTTATCCATTCATCTGTTGATGGAGACTTAGGTTGCTTCCATGCCCTTTCTATAGTAAATAGTGCTGCAATGAACATTGGGGTGCATGTGTCTTTTTGAATTATGGTTTTCTCAGGGTATACGCCCAGTAGTGGGATTTCTGGGTCATATGATAGTTATATTTTTAGACTTTTAAGGAAAGGCCATATTGTTATTCATAGTGCCTGTATCAATGTACATTCCCACCAACACGTAAAATTGGTGTGTGGTTTTGTTTTGCACCATTTATGTCTGATATCAGGGTTAAATTATTTTCACAAAATACAGATTTCCTCTATTCTTCTATTCTTGATTCTCTGAAACTATTTGTTACTTTTGTAGTCAGCTGTTTTTTGTTTTTTGTTTTTTACTTGTATAGCCCATACATGATTTTCAGAAGTAATTGTTGAAAAACTTTATTTTATGTGCTTTCTAGCTTATTTTTCTTTTGTTTTAGTTGTTTTGAATATTGCTCTTGAGAATTCATATTTTTCCAGAAAGTAGTCAATCTCTTGAATATTCTAATGTATTTGCAGTATATATATATATATATATATATATATATCTGACCTGGGGTCTCACACAATGTCCCTAAATCCCTTGGAGTTTCCTGGGTGATAGAAGTGGGGCATTTTTCTATGTTTTTTAAAGTGTTAATTCAAATATTTTTTTCTGGTAGGAAACGATTACTTGCATATCACTTAGACCCTTTCAAGTCTCATTTTTAAGGTTTGTTAGTGCAGTTCTAGAGTATCCTTTATTCTAGGGCTTGTGATTAGTTCCACTTCTAATATGCACAATTTCTGGTTTCTTAATTGAATACCCCATGTATTCAAGGAGGTTTCTTCACTCTGGCTGGTGAGGATTCTCAGCCATACGTGAACTTTGGAAATTATTTAATGTAGAGTTCTCCAGTAATTGTTCTTTCTGCAGAAATTGTTCCTTCCCAGCCTTGTGAAATTTCACCTGTGTGTGCTGAGATTAGTACTCGACAGAGACTCAGAGGGATAATCAGGCAGTGGTGGAGTTTTCTCTCTGGGTAGCTCCTTCCTTTTGGATGCCCTGCCCCACAAATTATCACCCCCCGGACCTCCCAACTCACTGTGTTCTCTCCCTTGCTCTTCCCTTGGAGTCCCTGCCTCTCAGTTCACCTGTAATTTCTGGGCCACTGAAAGTACTTGCATCTAATTCTGTCTTCTCCTGCTCCTATGTAAAGTCTCAGTAGCACCTTCCCCTGAATGATGACCATGGATGAAACCTAAATCCTCTTCTCCTTCCCCAGCTACTTTAAACTCCCCTCTGGATGTCTCCTCTCACCCAGGCTCAGTGAGTCAGAATCATCCATGATCCATTTTTTCATACTCAACAAGATGTCTGGCCATGTTGAGTGTTTCTCCAGTGGAGTGGGTTGAGCAATGATGGACAAAGAGAGACGAGCAGGCAGCAGTTAGAGACCATGTCAGGCTGTGGTGGGCATGAGAATGAATGACACTGCTAAGAAGAGGAACAGATTATAGAGAAGTCACAAGGGTAGAAGAGGTTGGAAAATGTTTTCAAACACAGATCGGGGAGAAATCTGGTAGAGGAGAGGTTGAATTTATAATAAAATAAAGAGAAATGACCATTTCTATGTTCCTCAGAAAAACTCAGTACCTGCTATCTTACTGGTAACATCTTATCAAATGTTATTTCAGTTAGAAATACTTTAGGCTACAACTCCTTTAGAAACTATCCTATACAGATTTTAGCAGTAGAATAACAGGCCAAAGTTATGCATTGCAGCATTGTTTGTAATGTCAAAAGATGGTTGAATATTAGTGTTTATCCCAATATGGACTGGCAACATGCATTATAGTACATCATCCACTCAGTGGACTGCTTTGTAGGAAACAACGTCCTGATAGAAGTTTTTTTCCCCAGATATTTTTCAACTGAATATAAGGAAGATGTAATGAAACATTATACAACTATTTATGTACTAAAATGTGGAGTGAAGGAAAATATATATTCACATTTTCTTGTATACCCATAAAAAGACACTCTGGAATGATACCTGGAAAATCAACCACAGTGGCTGACTTTGAAGACAGGGGTCCTGGGCAAGGGCGGGTGGCAGAATACAACATAAAGTATTTAATATTTATAGGTTCTTGAACCTTCTACACATATTATCAACTTGTCATAAATGTGGACAGTAAATTCTTTTTAAACCTCTAAAGATTAAAAGTTATAGCACGATTTCTACCAACTGAATGAAAGTCCAATTTGTTTTTCCAGAAAGATTATCCGGCTTCCCGAAAATGTCTACTCATGAGAATTTTCTGGTGGCTTTTGCTTCTTTTCTTTCACTTTGGAAGCAGTTTTCTGATTCATAATCCTGTGTGTTCTTCCTTTCAAAGAACATCTACCGCTGCTAATTTTATGAGTTAAGCTTGATCTAATTTTCTTACCTTTTTCCCCATTTTTCCCTATGAAAAGGCTCTGTACATTCATTATCAGTTGAGACAATACTTAGATAATTCATAAGGCTAGGAGGACAATTATTTGCCTTAATACTTGAATTCTTTCTCTGCATCTGACATATTAACAATGCCAGTAAGATATTGTATAAAACCGTTGACTTTATTATAATAAGAAATATTAGTCAGGAGACCATATCTTAAGACTGATTGTAAAACCAGCAGCCATGTTAACAGTGAGGAGATGTGAGGGGATATTTCATGTGGAAGAGAGGAGAGCTCTCTTCAGAGGTTTAAAGGGTGTTTACAAGCATGTAGAGCTAGGCCCAGTGGATGGACCCTTTGGGAGTCACTCCCCAGGTATACATAGGAGAGAGTCCTGAGCATCTTGAGTGCTGCACAATGCGGTGGTCCGGAGTGGTGGCTGTGGACCCCTCTGTAGATCAGTGGAGAAGAAAGTTGCAGCCTTGTGTCTGTACAAGTCTGTACAAGGCGATCTGGCCTTCAGAAAAAGAAATTTGACTAAATCGCATATGGTCTCAGCTCTAATAATAAGATCTTGTCTTGAATCAATTTCTTTTTCCTCTCAAATTCTCAAACATGAGTAGTTATTCTGCATGAGACAATTCTCTTTTAATTCCATTGTTCAGTCTCAAATTTTGTAGCTTATTTTCAGTAAGTACCTGTCCATCTTTATTCTTTAGACAAGATAAGCAAGAGGGTCATTTTCTTATCAGACTTTAAAGGAAAACAAATACCTTTACATTTAGACTTTCTAAGGTTCTAAATGTATTTCATGTTCCCACAGTAGTATCTTCAATCCTGAGTTTGTGGCATTTTTACCCACTTCAGAGGTGACTCTGGGGAGTGAATTGGTGGTGGGACCTGACAGACCACTGGAATTTTGAACTCTTGGCAGTTAGGTCTCCGTTTATAGAAGTGTTGACAACCAATGGAACAATCAGCATACAGTCCAGGGTTACAGGGGTGACAGCCGCGAGAAGGCGACCTATGGATGACAGAAGAGATCGGCCTTCTGACAAGCAGTTGCATTTCATTGCGAGGCAAACAGAAAGTGCCTGCAGATACAGAGTTGCCCTCAGCAGGGAGCAGGAAGTCTTCACCCACATAATTATCAACAAAACCGTCAGAAGTCAGTCATTCCCTGGGCTTATTTGTGCTTCCTGTTTCTGCACTCCCCTGTGCTTCGAGACTGCTCTGCTGAGTTGATGTTCTTCTCTGTGCTTTTTCTAAATCTCCTTCTGGGCCAGCAGGATGTAGGAAGCAGAGGTGCAGTGTGACGGATCTGCTTCGTTGAACACGTCTGACAGCCTTGCAGCTGGGACAGCACGTGTGCTGAGTGTCGACCTGCCTTCCCATGGGTGTGGCTGGGGTGGGACCAGAGGTCTCAATGGGGAGGGGAGGGTGGTAAGGGTGCGTTTGTTTTCTTTCACTCCCAGGT
Organism: Delphinapterus leucas; assembly: GCF_059928025.1. NCBI lineage: Eukaryota > Metazoa > Chordata > Mammalia > Artiodactyla > Monodontidae > Delphinapterus > Delphinapterus leucas. Next base: position 1,193,525 of record NW_028322276.1, read on the forward strand.
CAGGAGATCTTAATCTGAGGGGCTTAGGGAGCCCAGGGAGCCTGTGGCCTCCCTGAAGTCATGTATAAAATGTGTTTGTGCACAGGTTTTTATTCAAATAAAATTAAATGCCCTGGATTTATGCTTTCAGAATATTTTAGCACTGTTCCTAGTGTGTAGAGATCCTTGTGCACTGGAGTAGAACATAGCCGCAGTGATTTCAACACATTTCCACTGTGAACAGTACCTAGTAAAGTAAGTTTTCTGAGTCAAGAGCGAGTGGTGGCTGAAAAGGTTTAAAAACATTCTATGAAATGTCTAGAATCGGGAGTGTTTGATCTGCACTCTACTGGAAGATTTTAAGGTCTAATACTTTGTTTTCCACTTCTGAGCAGCTAGGTCAAGTCTTTTTGTTCCCCCAGACAAGAAAACCTAAATATATAAAGTCTATGTGTCTGGCCAGGGTCAAAGGACAAACTAGTTTAGGGATGGTCACAGGCAGACTTTTCTCATTACCAGAAATTAAAGTGGCAAAGAGTATTTATGACACAAACCCTAAACGCATTTCATTATTGGATAATCTCAATCTACAGAGAGGCAAAGTCTCTTCCTGTGGTTATTTGTAAATACTTCATGCAGATCTATTTAAATGGCTTTGTGCTCTTCTAGGATTATTCTCCCGTGACAATGGCCAGCACTTAATGCACTTATGCACAAAACTATTTAGGTTCCTGCTCAAGTGTGGTAAACTGGTTAACAACAAACCAAACCAGTGAACTGTTTTTTAAACTGGCTGATGGTGCCACCTACTGTCCAGTCTGTAGAAATGAGCTGGGACTGGAACCTGAGCCTTACCTACTGAGAGCCACAGAAACTAGGATATGAAGGGGAATTAGACTCAAGTCTAATTATACTTTCTAATTATACTCTATTTATAATGAGTTACATAAATAGTTATATTTATACTCTCTCCCCAACATTCCCAATCTCAGGTTACAGAAAATAAAACATCAGAAAATTATTTTAAATTGTGGCAGATGTAGGAAACAGTATCAGGCTATCATGTGCTTTCTGTAGATCCAGATTATCCAGTACCAAAATGCCTTTAGGGCTCTGCATCAAACATGCTCTTGGCCATTTCAACTCCTAGTGATGTCCGAAGCCCAGAGCCCCCTGAGTAGCGGCCCCTGCTGTGGACTCGACTGTATTTACTTTACACTGTGTTGAGCAGATGACAGAAAAAGAAAAAGCTCTAAAAAGGAGGAAGATTTCAGGTAAGCAAAAATAGTATTTTTAAATATTGATTTGGGTGTTTTGTTTTTAATGGACCAATCCATGATAGAACAGGCCCGGACGAGTTTTGAGAATAAAATATATATTTTCTTCCCCGGAGAGATACTGGCAGCCAAGTTAATTAAAACATGTGCTTTCCAGGAACCTGGCATAAATTCTCACTTAGTTTAGACAAATAACTGATTTCCAAGCTGGCTTAAACCCAACGAGTGCTCAAGGAATGTTCTAGTGACTACTGTACAGTGGGGGTTCCATTATTTGTGCTTCGAGCGTGTTCTGTCTTTAATCCTTAAATAAAAACCCATTCTCTTCCACGTAACTTAATATTTGACTTGACTCTGGGCTGTATGACAAGACATTTCTGTTATCACATGTAAAATTGTGCGTGTGTGTGCGTGTTTTTAAATACAAAGAGTGTACACTCTTGTTCAAGTTCATCCTGAGTTCCAAGTACACACAAAAAAACCCCTGAATACTTCAGAGTAAAAGTCCAATTTCTCGTTCACACGTATCAAGGTATCCATGGTTCATTTGTATATATTCTGACAACTTAAAAAAAAATCATTTTCAAATATACTTTTATTTACTCACAGATAATAAAGTTTCATTTTTACCTGTCTTAAATACTGCGTGTTGCCTTGCAGCTTGCTTTTGTCAGGTAACAGCATGACTTTGAGGCGTCACCATTTCCTGCTTTGGGGTTTTCCACTACTATTTGAGAACACTGCAGAAAGATTTCCACAGAACCACATAATACTGCTATAAGCATATCCAGGTTCATATTTCATTTCTATCTCTCACCTTCATGCTAATAACAATATGCATAATTAAACGTTTCTAAGTTTTCAGAGATGATTTTCTTTAAAGTGAATATAAAGCCCAGTCACCAAGCAGTTTCTGTGGTGTCTTGTCTTATTCTAGTTTCGTCTTGAATTCCTTAAAACTTTGAGGCGAAAACTTCGTTGTAAACTTTAGGTTAAACTGTAGGTTGTCTCTAGTGTAGCTAATTCCATTACTGACATCGGTGGTAATAACCCGTTTTCAGATTAATGCTACTAAAAATATCTAGCACATTAATGACAAAAACAAAGTTATTACAAGTCAGTTCATAACATGAGGCTTTGGAAGTCCGCAAGAGCCGGGAGTTGCCTGTCCGTGTGTAGGGGCTGAGGCATCTCATCGTCTCCCTTCTCCACCATGAAGAGCTGAGAGGGGCTCTGACTCCGCAGGGATGCCGAGAGGAAATCCCTCCAGCCAGTTCAGTGCCCCTACACTTGACTCTTCCATGCTCGGTCCTGTCCAGACGCTCACATGAGGGCACCTCAGGTGACACACTGAGAATTCAGTCCCATTTGTCTTCTCGCTGCCTCACCAGCACACTGGCTGGGTCATGAAGCTCTTTTGGGAGAGTTATAGCTTGATGGCCAGGAGAGGACACAGGGGCAGCTGGTCTGCACTGTTTCCGAGCAAGGTGGCAACAGCTGTTTGTTTGTTGGGTTCTCTTTTCTGCATGTGTAGGATTTATTCAGCATAATCACAGGGGCGTTGTAGTCATGCTGTCACACACACACACACACAGATATTGCTCCACATCCATGTGTAGCCCAAGTGCACTCCATCTGGGACTTGCTCATATGCGTTTACGTGCCACAGCCCACCTTTTATATAGTACATGTTTCAATGCCAGCTGCTGTGTGGACTTTCTCAGCACCTTCTGCAGACATCTTCACGACTGCAACACCCAGAGCAAGCTGTTTTACTTCTGCCTCAATTGCGACAATCCTATCGCTGCAGCGGAGCAAAGCTTAGCTCCTCGAGAAGCTAAGTGTAGACACGTGATAGCAACTCCTTTGAGTACAAATTTGATGGCTCCTTTATCCACCTGTTGGTGTGGAAAAAGGGTCTTTTTTATCTCTTTCTGTGTGGAATAACCTTGTGGTTGGATAAAAAGACCCTCTCTTTTTCTAAATAAAATAACTCTCCAGTCACTGTAAAGATTTCCTTCTGTTCATAGCATACCACTCTTTTAACTGGTTCCTTCTTAGGCACGATTGGATGAAGCCATGGTTCAATGCCTGGGAATGGTTCTACTTGTTCTTAATACCCATAATAGCAGGTTTTCCACTGGATGTAGCTGAACACATTTTCTTTTTAATCAAATTTCTTGAACATGTTGCAAGGTGAAGGGGTGATGATAGGGAAGGGCCGGGAATGGTGAAAAATAGACTTAGCAAGGATCCCGCAGACCCCCTACACCTGGAAGGCAAAAGGGACGGTGGCAGCTGGGGTCGTTACCCACAGGTGATGCATCTGGCTGCACTTTTCCAGCTCTGGGCAAATCTCACTCCTTCTGCTCCTTCAACTACTTCCTCCGGCTATTCATATGAGCACTGAGGCAATTTGGGGTGTTCTTTGGGGTTACCAATTTCTCCCTAGGGCTGGTAGCTGAAAGGGTGGAAGTTCAGCAGTAAGAAGGGACCAAGCACTCATTCTCGTTGCAAGAACAGGATGGAGGGACGGCACCTGGTCTACACAGGGACGGCTGGCCATTTCTGCAGGCTCACAGGGGTCAGAAGAGTGTGGGCTTCAACGCTCAGAGGCATCCTCCTGAATTCCACTACCAAGTTAGGGTCCCTCTAACGGCGCTAACGTCCCACGGGCTAGCAGACCTCTGGTGAGTGGCTGACTAACCTCGTCTGGGATTTGGAGTCTGGCTACTTTCACTAATAAATTGTTGATGAAAATAATCAATAAACAATCTATAATAGGAATAGAAAAGCATTTGATTTGAGCCAAACTGTGGACTATAGCCTGGAAGACAACCCCTAAGATAGCTCTGATGAACTGTCCCAGGTAAGCATGGTTTTCAGCAAAGTTTTATATATTGTCAGAAGAAAGAACATTAAACAAGTCAGGGATACATTCCTTTAAGGTTTCAGGGAAAAAGCAAAAACAAAACAAACAAACAAAAAACAGATCAGCTCATACACAGAGAGTAGGCATGGCCTTGGCACCTGGGAAGTGAGGCTTATTATTGAAGGAGCTTCAGCATTGGCATCCCAGGAAGGGAGGCATTTCATCTTTATTTTTAACATGGACATTCTTTACTTCTGGTCAATGCACTCTTTTCTTTAATAATTAAAGCAGAAGAACAATGTATGTTTGATAGGCCACACGCAGGCTGTTCTAGTATGCATAACACTCAAGTTAACTCCTGTATAAGCCAGACGACGTCCCCATACATCAATACGTGAAAATATCTTTATCAAAATCCTGGGTCTGTGTGGGGGATTCAGCTTTTTCTGCTTTCTTTCTACCTGGAAGCTCCTCTTCTTGTGTCGATGGTGACTAGCAATTACTACCCTGTCACCTGTGAGAGTTTGCACACCTGGACCATCGCCTATTCCAGACACTATGGGTGCTCCACCTAGCCCGTGGAAGGGTCCTTGCTACTTCCAACTGTGGAGCAGTCTAGCTCCCAAATCCCTCTCATCACTGCTTTCCCTCCATCACAAGTCAGTTTTTCTGGAAGGGAATGTTAAGATGGATTTTGGCAAGCAGGGTGCAAATTAGGTGTCAACCTCTGTGACAGGGCAGAGAGGGAGCAGGATTGGCCAGATGGCATAGTTGAGCAGGTGTCCGGCCCCGAGGAAGCCTTGGCTCAGCCCATGGGGGCTCTGGAGCATATGTGGCCATCACAGGCCATCACAGGTGTTGTAAGTGTTGTAAGTGCACTTGACCATTGGGTGTGGCAGCCCTTAAATGGACCCATGTATGGGTGAGGCTGCCTGAGGGGATCTTGGCTGGAAGCTGCCTGTTGATGGCACTCCAGCAGCTGGGCAGTGAGTGTTTTCTGGGCCAGAGGTGTGGGTGGCACATCCGTGTGCACCCTGAGTGGTGCCCCATATTTTAGAGATGAGTAAGTGGGGAACATGTTAGAGATATTTGTCTTGTCACCTTCATCCTGCTGCACCACCTAGCATGCTACACTACCTGATTCTGGTGGTAAACAGTCATGATGATTAAATTTCTTTTACTTCATTTTGAATTATTACTGTAAAATAGATTGTTTCCTAATATTTACTACATATTCTGGTAGCAAATTCTCATTATTATCAGTAAAATTAATTTAGGATCATTGTGCGTTGTTACCCTGGAGGCTATTGAAATAATGAGGATTCTATTTTCTCACATTGTATAATCTAAGTAGATACACGCTGTTGATGCAGGCACACAGAGGGGCAGATCTGGGGGAATATATAAAACAAACGTGACATTAAACACACTTTCGGTAAAGGCATATTGGGGCCTTGGGCCAAATACCACTAAGGGATGGAAGACTTCGGGTCAGCTCTGCACAGAAGTATCCAAAAATAGCCTGAAGATACTACACAAGGAAAGCCTATTCTTTACTTTGTCATAATTCCATCACTGGGCAAGTCTTGGTGAGTCATTTGTGGTTGTTGTTTTTGTTGTTGTCGTTTTGGTTCTCCTTGCAATCTACTGGTGCCACTTGAGAAAAAATTTTCAGCTGGAGGAATTTTTCCTCAATCCCCCATCCCCAGAGGACTAGTGGATGTAACCGGAGACATTCTGGGTTGTCACGCCTGAGGAGATGCTAGTGGGTAGAGGCCAGGGGTGTTGCTCAACATCGCAGAACTCACAGGACAGCTCCCACAGCGAAAACTTATCCAGCTCAGAATGTCGTTAATCCCCAGGTTGAGAAATCTTGCCCTAGAGCAAGAGCAAAGGGCTTAAACATCACACAATGTGCATTCTGAAATTTTTGAGCAGAGTATTGGACTAAAACCTTTATACAAAAAGTGAATACACTTGTTGAGGTTAGTGCCACTGTGACAACACTTGTTGAAAGTCACCCCCACGTGATACTGTACCTCTCATGAGCTTTCACTGTAGTTGAGCTTTAACAGCCTGACACAAGTCTGGAACAACTTTGGTCTTTCTCACTTGGTCTCTGCAAAACTCTAGGAGGAGAAGCTAAAAGGGTCATATTATCAGGGGGAAAAGAACATGCAGATGAAAGAAGCTGTGAGAGCTTTAGCCCCCACCACAGGCAGTGAGGTCCCTGGAGCTCAGCTGCAGACACAAGCTGTGTGAATCAGCTTAGGAGTAGATGCTTATGCAGTTTAGCCTCCTTGTCCCCAATAAATGTTCACGCAATGCCTGCTACATGCTAGACATGGAAATGTCACAGCCCTGTCTCAAGTAGCACTGCTGTAAGTCTGGACACTCAGGACGTGGTATAGGTTCTCTGATAGACACCAGAAGCAGCCTCAGTTGAGGAGAGCACAGAACACAGACTAGCCACTGCAGAGGCTCTAATTTGTAAACCTTGCAGCTACAAGGGTCCCGCTCACGTGTGAAGCCAAAGAAGTTCCTGATGAATGGCTGATATCCTTACACTGAGCTTACCAAGAAAAGCTGCCCGTCTCGGGAGGCTGAGGGAGCAGCCCCTTGGAGGACGTGGTAGAGCTGCCGCCACAGCTGCCTGCATAAGATCTCAACTGCCTGGTCCCACCACCCACACTGGGCCAGCCTCCTCATCTCACCTTTCACTTCGTTCACCTTTTGGGCTGAACGAAAACATGTCTCTATTTGACTTTTCTCTGGCATTTCTCATTTGACTGGATGGTTAAACAATAACATTTTAAAAGCAGTCGGACAATTTTGAACATATTAGGTATTTTGCAGGTGTTTCTACCTTCAGTCCCTGTTTACCCTGCCATCTGGAATACAATGACAGCTAATAGATTTCCCAGTGACCAATCTTTGCAAATCTGAGTAGAAATTAGAAACCTCAAAAGCTGTAGTAAATTGAGTGTATGAGAATAGGCTCAATGAAGTTCTGAATATATTTAGTCACGCCAACCTTATCAGGGGAGTTTCTTTCTTATTGTATTTTTGGGGTATATCTTAAAACAACGCACAGCCTGTGCTTAGGTGGCAAGCCTTAGCAACCTCCAATCGGTGCTACCATGCACAGCCGGGGAAAGTCAGAGGCACCTTTTGTTGTCCTGCACATCCGACCACCTGGCCAGGGAGACTAACAGCAGGGAAAGTCTTCAGTGACAGCAGGAACCCAGTTATCACAGCTCTGAAAGGAGGAAGATGGGGCAAGGACAGCTCGCTGGCTGCAGGGAAGGTACTTATGGCTGGCTGTGGCCCCCAGCCAGGCTGATAGAAGGCCTGAGAGCCTCAAGGAAGGGAAAGAAAAGAGAGAGAGGATGGAAGAGAACAGTGGGGGATGGGTCAATTCACCTCCAAGTGGCAAAACACAAGTGTCACAGCAGAGACTGGGGAGGAGAGGGTGTCAGGTGGGAGGAGACGGAGAAGAAATACCTGGAGGATGCTTCCTCCCCTCTCCACTCCAGATGGGGCGCACGGGGCGGGCGACAGTGTTTGCATCCACTCCCCTCACTGAGAATGTGCGCTTCAAGCTGGTCTTGAGAACACACCTCATTCTTCACTGTGACTGCAGGTTGGGTCTTCTCTGCCCACCTCCCCCTCACATTTCACTTGGCCCTGAAGTCTTCATTTTTTCAGGCAAACAGTCTGGCTCAGTGGCAGAGCTGAGCACCTAGGAGGCAAATCCTGACTCACAGAGGTAATATATATTCATATTAATAGCTTGTTTATATTTATTTATTTAATTTATTTTAATAAAATAATACTATATAAGTATATGTACATATAATGTAAATAAAATGTTAAATATACTAATATTATTTTAATATAATAATATTTATTAATATATCAATAATATATGTTCATATTAATCATACATAGGCTGATTTAGTTAGTGACATCCTTGGCAAGAAGAAAAGCGAAGCCTATAGAAATCAGAAGAACTGAGGACTTTGAAGATCTTTGAGAGAACTCCATGCTCACGATGTAAATGGAGAGAAGTATGTGAAGGTCTCCTGGCCAGGGCTGCTCACAGAGCTTTTCTAGGCACCCTGTTTACTGGGTCAAGAGTGAATAAGGCGCCCCAGATGTCTGGATAAAAGCAGGAGCCTAGGGTCCAGGGGCCAGCCCCCCTGGACAATGCCTGTCCTTCTTTCACCACATTGCAGTGGCCCTGCCCGACCGTGCATCGTCTCCTCACTTACACTCCTGTGAACAAACATTACCACTTCCCCTACACAATGAAGTGTGCGTGTTGCAGAAGAATTGGCACCTACAAAATAGTGACAAAAATCTTAAAACTATGGAGAGAGGGAGAAGGAAAGGTAGATGGACAAATAGGTAAGCATGCCACAGTTGTAGACTATAATTTAAAATTTATGGGGCTTCCCTGGTGGCGCAGTGGTTGAGAGTCTGCCTGCCGATGCGGTGGACATGGGATCGTGCCCCGTTCCGGGAGGATCCCACATGCCGCGGAGCAGCTGGGCCCATGAGCCATGGCCGCTGAGCCTGCGCGTCCGGAGCCTGTGCTCCACAACGGGAGAGGCCACAACAGTGAGAGGCCCGCATACTGAAAAAAAAAAAAAAAGAACTCTTCAGCTCTCAGCTTTTATTTTTACCAATGCCTTCATTAAATAATTTATCAGTCATCTAAGTACAGTAGATTCTAAATCATAAAATAGGATTTTAATTTTGAAGTACTGTAGTTTTCTACATTACCAGAATGTACCTTCAAATCATCCAATGGCTTCTTAACCAAAGCAGACATTTGTTGCATATTCAAAGACCCTGTCAGAATGTTCCCAGTAGGGTAGGGAGGAGTTTCCTGGAACATCGTCTGCCCTTCCCCTGTTGCCAGAAGTAAGAGTGTTTATTCGTTTTGAGAGAGCTTGGTGAACTGGTTCAGTTCCTACACATGCAGAAATTGCTTGTTGACCAACATTCTCCACTAGGTTCAGCCTCCACTTGAATGTGCCCTAAATCCTGAGCCACTAAGCAGGCCAAGAGCCTCGCTCTCCCATTACCCCCTCTGCTTCCACCCACCAGAGTCATGGGTCCAAAGGATGCAGAATAGACTGGACTCTCTAGGCCTCACATCTCCTCCTACCCTTCCCCACTCACAGGCCCAGAGAAACCAAGCTTCTTGCCCTGATTTAAGGAGGAAGGAGATACAGCAGCAGTGCCAGAAGAGGCACATGGGAGGGGCCCTTGCACTCCCAGAGGACCGTGGACTCGTCATGTATGTTTGGGTGGAACATGGTAGCCGGAAAAGACTCAGGACATGTCACCTATGGGACTTCACCTGCTGTACAGACTCAGAAACCGTCTGTGGGCTGTGCGAGCTGAGGAATGGTGGGGGCACTTGGATGGACTGGAAGTAGAAGGGAGGGTTTTCTCTGTTGCAAAGCACAGGCTGTGGTCTTTCTGGGCTGGAAATATTGACAGCTCAGCACCTAATGGAGGGTGTTGGTTGGAGGGGTCCTGGTAGTAGAGTTTCTTAGGGAGGTGAGAGGAGATTCTAGGAGGATGCAAAACATCTCCGAGAGCCTTGGACCACACACCCAGCCTTCTGACCCCAGCGGTGGCAGGTAGCATTTTCTTATATTTAAAGCTGTCCCAGGTCAGGACGGCCAATTTCCCAGGGCCTGAACAGTGAGGAATACAGGTGCATGTTGCTAAGGATGAGCAGTGTCCCTGAGGAGACGACACACGAGGGTTCCCGAGCAACCAGAACACAGGCTATTGAGTCAGCAAGACAGTCACGAAGCAGGTGAGGCAGACACCATGCTGGAACTCACAGCAATCTTTGCCCTTGAATAGGCCCCCACAGGAGGAGTGAAGTGTTGGAAGAGGGAAGGGAAGATGGAGGACTGTGCGTGGCAGGCACACAGGTGAGCGTGCATGGAACACATAGCACATCTTATTCCTTGGAAGGCTTTTATTGAGAAAATAAGGACAGGTACAGAGGCAGCCCTGAAATATGGATGGCCTAGGAAGTCATTTATTTTTTTCTTGTCAAGATTTACCTCTTCCAGGTGGAAAGAGAAAAAGAGAAAGAAAGGAAGGAAGGAAGGAAAGAATGACAAGAGATGTCCCTAAGTGTTCACTGGTTCTCCTCCATAGGGGCCTGGCAGGGACCTCAGCACAATATGCCCTCAGGAGACCAACACTGTACCTCATGGGGCTCCAGGGTGACTGCAGGTCGCAGGGCACTGCTTCCTTGTCCCAAGCACAACAACTTGCCTGGTTGCAGCTTCCGTCCTCGCTAGAGTCTCTCCATGTCCGGAGTTCGTTTTGCTACAATGAAGGACACTAATAGTGGGGTCATGGTCATGATGGATGACGTTGGTGTTTCCAAGGAAGGGCAGCATGGCTGGGCTTGTGTCCTCTGAGCCTACTGGCAGCTCCAGGTGAGTGGGGTAAGTTGGGGCCAGGCAGGGAAGCAGTACTTATTATTAGTCAACTGTAGACTTTAAATGGTTAAAGTGGAAAATATATTTTTTACAATAAAAAAACTCCAAAAACCCTGGTGGCATGTGAATGTACATAAAATCTTATGGCTTAAAAATAAAAATTCTTAGGCCAAATGAAGGAGTACATTACTGATACATTCTAAAACATGAGCCTGGAAAGCATGATATTCAGTATAAGAAGCCAGACATAAAGGGCACATATTGTATGATTCCAGTCACATGAAATATTGAGAATAGGCATATCTGTAGAGACAGAAAGCAGATTTGTGGTGACCACGGCCTGAGCATAGGTGGAATAGAAGAGACTAATGGGGATGAGGTTTCTTTTTGAGGTGATTAAATGTTCTGGTATTAGTGCCGATGGTTGCACAACTTTGTGAATAGATTATCAATCACTAAATTCTACACTTTTCAAAGGGTGAATTTTATGGTATGTGAACTATGTCTCAACTTAAAAAATGGTGATTAATAAATGTGATTTTTAAAATAACATGGGGAATATTATCATGAGTTTTATTTGCTTCCTGCCATCCTAAGCTCTGTAGAAATGGAAAAAGACACCCCGCCACACACACAAAATGAGAACAAGCACTATTTACTGAGAACTTGTCTATAGAGCACGGGAGTCAGCCACCACCACTCACATCAGGCTGAGACTCAGGGCACATAAGCGTGAGGACACTTTCTGGTGGCCAAAAAAGGAAGGCATGTGCTCCCCAGAGCTTGTGATGTGAGGAGGCTGGAGACAAGTTGATAGGAAGAGGGGCATCCTAAGTGATTACTTAAGGGAACATATTTGGCTTTCCCCGCATTTGGTTCTACATGGAAAGGACTGAAAATGACGAAGCTGTGAGTCACTGACCAAGTCCTGACCCTTGGGCCATATTGTTGCAGAGGTTGGAGTCTGATTTTCCAGATTGGCCGCTGCAGGGTGTGGGGCAGGGCCTTGTGGCTGGAGGGAGAGTTTCCCAGGCTTCCAGGTGGTTTTAGAAAATTCTGCATCCCAAAACCCTTCTTCATCATCTTCAATCAATCAGATGCCCTGTGGAGAGAGAAATTTGAATCAATGTTTTTAAAATTAACTGCAAACAGACCTGTCAATGACTAACGTACAATATAATGACATAGTAAAAGGCAAACATTAATAGAAGATTCAAACAGAATTTTATAAATTCCTTCCAAGCAATGATTATACTCAATTAAAATCACACACTCATGAACTGCAGTATTTGGTAGTACATATCTGTGTGAAAAGAATTTTCAAATATGAAATATATAAACCATGCAAAATCTCCTTATAAGTCAGCACGAACAATTGAAATTTTGATAATAGGAATCTGTAATAAGCTAAACGGCATCCCCCTTGCCAAAGAATTCCATTTTTCTCATTAGCAGACTTGTATCACAAAAAAATGTACTAAATATATTTTAAATTTCATAGATAAACATTTTGTGAAAAGAACTGCAAACCGTAGTAATTATTACAGTAATGTGGATTTACTGTAAATCTTCGGATTTCTTATTTCACTAATGTTCACATTGTAGTGACTCTCACAACAAAAAGAGTTAAAATTCATTAAATATTTTTCTTGCCCCAATACCGAAATCTGGCCATCTGGTCGACCTTGCCGCTGCAGACGCCAAGTGACGTGCAACTGGTGTGAACCTCAACAGAAAGTATCCAGATCGCACAGGGACGAAGGCGCACCGCCACTCCCCTGACACCCGTCCTCGACCCAGGCCACCATCGGTCTCATTTCTCGCCCTGGGGTTCCTCCCCTGCGCCCGCTCGTCTATAGGCCGTTTGCTGTCTGCAGAGCTTCTCCAGAGAAACTACCGACAACCGCGCCCTCCCAGGACCGCGGCCAGGCTCGTATTTCCTCCCGACCATCACGGATGTCCCGGGCCGGCCCTGTTTCACAAAGAGAAACGGCTACGACCTACGACCACGGAAGCCTAGGAAGAACTGCCGTCCCTCCAGGAGCGCCCTACACGCTTGCCCTCGACAGTCCGCTACAAGCCGGCCAGGAGGCACCGACGGATCGTGACACACGATGTACGAGGCTGTTCACGGACATCCTCTCCTGGTGACGCGTAACAGGACGTGAGGTCTCCGAGAGCCAAGGGGCACCAGGGAATGCTGGTCGACCGGCACAGACCTCCCCCAAAACTCGCGAGGGAGCTCAGCCCGGGCCCACCAACACACTTCTCTCCACATTCAATCTCTAGTGAGAGCAGGAGGCGCCCACCACTCCGCAGCACCGGCATGGTCGCCGCCAGCGTCGCCGGCCTCCCGGAGCTCTGGCCCGCGCCTGGAGGGCGAGTCACATCCCTCGCGAAGGTCGCCAAAGCTCAGGAGGAAAGGGACAATATAAAAGCGGCCGCCAGGTGGCTCCCGACAACGGGCTTGAACGTCAGCGCGATGGATTCTGATCGCTGGACGGCGAGGGATCAGCTCCGACCGCCCAAACGCTCGAGTTCGTCTCGGGCCGTCCACCTAGGAGCTACCGGCCCCCAGCAGCGGACGGGGCTGGGAAGATTTGGGCAGGAGGCTGCCGCGAAGGAGATGCGCTCCTCACGCTAATGTGGAGAATTCTGCAGTCAGGACCCTGACTCTGAAGACTTGCGTTCCCTTAGTGCCCAGCCTCTTACCTCCTTATCAGGAGACCTTAGCAATTCACTTGGTTGCTCCAATTATCTCTGCCCACCCTACACCTGTGCAGCTTTTCTCTCCATGAGCCTAGAGCTGCTTTCCCAAGGAAGACAGCCCCATGCCATTGCAGGTAGGAGCCAAGGAGACAACTGAACATTTGCACCTGGACCTATGAGAGAAATTTTATGTATCCAACGCAGGAAGATACAAGACTGAGAGGGCCTTATAACTTTAGCACCACATGAGCATAGCTTTCATGCAACAGTGACGAACACTCGGCAAGTACAGGGGTGTCCGGAAGAAGAAACACACACACACACGCACACACACAAGCACACACACACACACACACACACACACATCCACGGGTCTAATAGGAAAACTTACCAGGGCTGGCAATGGTGGGATCAGAAAGCCCATTTTTCCCACTTCTGGGCCTCCCTGGGCTAGAATCCCAGATCATTCAGGCAGATCCTGGTTGTTTTACTGATGGATCTGTGTGGGAGTGAGGTCTTGGAGCTCCCCAGACTGTCATTTGCTGTCCAGTGCTCTACACTTTGTTTTGTGTGCTATGCCCCTTCTCGTCCATACACAGTCATAATTAAGAAAAGAAGAATCTGCAGGCATTGAATTCAACTTTCTAATTTGAATGAAGGTTAAGAACAAAAAGGAACAGAGTTATGTGAATAATTTTGCTAAGGAACTTACGTTTATCTTTTTGAAGCTATCAAAATGTTTATGAGTAGTCTGTAAAAGGTTAATCTTTTTTAAATTAGAAAAAATAAATGATTCTTTATTACTGTCTCTCACCAAACCCCACTCACCTCGGCACCTATAACATAGGACTCACCTGATGAAACGTCTGCTCCCCACTGGCCTAGAGATTACTGTTCTGAGTCATTCTCTGTTCCCTGTGTTCACCGCATTCCTAAGTCCACTGCAGCCAGTAACATGATGAAGGAGGCCACTGAGCCCAAGGGATGACCTTTCAAAAAAGAGAAGGAAAAAACCTCTCCCGTCTTCTGTGAGGTCACAGCCTCAATGGAGGCTGGAACAAGTGAAAGTAAGTGTTCGGAAAGAGAGTGTTTTTACATTGGTCCCTGACCTGCCATATCCCTAACAGAGTGGTGAACATAACTGGCGTTAATATTTCCTGGGTGCACTTAGAAGATCCGGATCCAAAGTAGAAACCTGGCCATTTGGCAAAAGATGGATCAATACAGGAATCAAAGTAAGTTTTTTTCTCACCTGTTGTTTCATTATCAGGAACTCTGCCACTACCTGCCCTCCTCTGCATCCTTATGCAGGGACAATCCGGAAATCAAGCAGATAAATCTGAAGAAAGAGAAAGCAGCCATGAGAATCCAGTCTTTCAGAGTATTGCTAGATCCACCAGGCATGAATCCCCAACCACTCAGCTGGGAGTGACCCCTGCCACCTTACCCACAGGCATGCGCAGACAGAAAGAAAGCTTTTTCCTCCCATGGTTAAGAACAAGGCTGCATTGGCTACTCGGCATGTAGGGAGAATAAAATATCCCCATTTTGCAGAAAACAATGCAAGTTATGGGGTGTTATACTTTGATTCGAATTACAGTTCAGTTATTATTTTATTAATATTCAGTTCCTAGGATTAACACTAATTCCCATGTAACCCTTATCACGGTCTCCTGGAGAGTCCTGTCTCCACAGCAAGGACACCTCTCGCAAAATTCTTATTTAATAATTCTTGGTGAAAGACACCATCATTTGTTCTCCAACACCCATTACGGGCCTTTAGCACCCCTGTTGCACCCACCGCCACCCCGGATGCCCTTGCCCTTAGTCACCTTGGTTCCTCCCCATGTGGGAATCAGTAACATCAGAGCCTCAACCCTAGCTCTGCCCTCCATGTCCTTGGCCATGTGGCCAGGAGATTTTCTCTCAATTTAATGGAGGATGGAACAATCTGAGGACCCATGTCTTTTGACATTACATGTCAAACACTAACCTGGGCTTCAATGAAAAGGTAATTGATTAAACATAGCTCATGGATATAGTGTTTGAAACATAAAGAAGACCTAAAATTTAATCAGAAAGCTATGACCAATGAGGGGTTACCACATAGAAAATCTGTGTGAATTCAGAAAAGTAACATGACCTGTGAATGTAACTAACATGGGGAGATTTTCAATGAAGACCATCACCGAGGAAGCCGCCTAGAAGTCACATGTAGAGAAATGACTGAATGATTATTATGTGAGTAATTTTTAACAGCCTCTCTTTCCTTGTCAATAGCAGGGATTTCATGCTGGAGAAGAGCCCACTGAATGCAATGAATATGAGGACATGTCACATACAACAACCTTAACTCCACGTGTGTTACACTTTGAGCCCGAATGGGAGAGACTTCAGCCGTTATTCATCACTGAATTAACATAAGCTAATTATACTAGGAAACCATGCAGATATCAGAATGTGGAAGGTTTTTAGTCACCCTCCAACCTTAGACAACATGAGAGAGTGCACTCTGGAGTGACTCTTGCAAATGTCCTGAACGTGGGAAATACTTCAGCTGAAGCCTCGCATTTATACACCAACAGCTCACACTGGAGAATACGAACCTTATAAAGGTAATGCAGCCAGAGAGCTGACTTTTATTCACACCAATAAACTCACACGGGAGAGAAGCCCTATGTTTGGAATGACTGTGGAAGAGCTTTCAGTGACCATCCAACGCTTCAATAACATGAGCACATTCACACAGGAGGGAAACCACAAGGAATATCATTTATGTGAGAAAACACTTAGTCAAAGCCATAACCTTAGTCATGGGGGATAATTCACACTAATGAGAAAGCCTACAAATGCAATGAATGTGGAAAAGCCTTTAAACGCAGCTCTCACGCTTATACGCACTAGAAAACTCACAGGAGAGCCACCCTATGTCTGGAATCCATGTGGTGCAGCTCTGGTGGTAAACCAGAGCTCCCACTTTTATAAACACCAGAGAATTCATACCGAGTAGAAACCCGGTGTCTGTAATCAATGATATTGAGCCTTCTGCCAGAAATTATCCCTTTTAAACCACCAGGAAAGTCATGTGGAGAGAAACCCTGGCCCTGTAATCATGGTGGAAGAGCCTTCAGTTGGAGCTCCAGCCTCAGAATACACAGAGAACTCAGAGTAGGCTGCATCTCTGACACAGTAGAGAAGACATCCCAAGGTTTACTACGAGGAGAGCCCTCTAGAGGTAAACCATCTAATCACTGCTGTAGAAGAAATCCGATGAAATGAATGCTACAGTTCCATTAGTCATGGAGTCATTAGACATGAGAGGGTTCACACTGAAAAAATAGTCTCAGTGTAATGAAGGAAGGACATTCTTCAGTGATTCCTTATTCCTGACTGAAAAAGAAAGTACTCACACTGAGAAGATGCCAATTCTAAAGACAATGTGGAAAATCTTTCACTTGCTATTCATCAGAAAACTCATACTGGGAAAATAATCTATAAAGAATGTGTTAGAAAAAAAAAAAAAAAGAATGTGTTAGCATGCAATTGAGACAATAATTAAGTCCTTCAGCAATTGTCTTATTATTAAATATACAGTATAAAGATGTAGATGGTGAAGGGTTTTGAGAAGTGCTGCAAGCAATATTCAGTATCAAGTAAGAAGAAACGAAGCAAACCTGCTTCAGGAGATCAGGATTTGCAAATACATAAGCGCTACTGAGTGGGTACGTGTCATTCAAAATCATGAAATATTGTGGTAAGTAAGAATGAATCCATTTTCTGTTAATACTCTGTCACTGTGGATCAGTTAGACACTTTCTGACTTTATAAAATTATAATCATAATTACAAAGGCTGGGATCAATCAGGAAACAACAATGAATGTTAACTGAAAATGTAAAACATAGTATGATGTGTGTTAACTCGTACATTAGGGTCCAAATATCTGTATACGCATTCCGGATGAATGGCTTCAAGAATAAATACACACATACTTTGTGATTAACCTCTGCTGCTTCAATTAATTCTATTATTTAACGTTCATTTACTATTTCTCGTATGACTTAAAAAAAGTATACATTAATTATATTTAAAGAAAGGTGAATAATTGTGGGTACGTGGACAGGAAGAACTCAAAAATTCAGAGTCAGATGGTGGTTTAATCCCTACATAGCATTTTGTAGCCAAGGGTTTCTTTGTTTGTTTTGTCCAAGAAGAACAGATTGATATCTCCTGGACTGAGAAGGTGAAAGATCTTTGCAGACATAAGAAGAGTTCTACTTTAAGAATGTATTAGAACATTGAGGGGTGCATATACTAAATCATGTAAACACAAGGGAGATCCCTCACAGAGCCATTGGTAAGTCTACCTTTAAAGCTTTACTCTTTGATGTAGAAAAATGGTACTAAAAAATGTTCCGGGAGAAAGATCATCATAGAGACAATGTCTATTTTGTCAATTAAACCTTCAAGAAGGCTAGCTAGGGAGAGCATAAAGGCTGCATGATGACTTCTGGACCTTTTTCAGTTTAATTTCTTTTTCTTTGTTGGCCAAAACATTCGTTATAGCCCTGAGGTCCATTGAAGTCTAATGGGTTGAGAAATGGTATTCTAGGGCCTATAAAGCCCATCATGGGGACTTTCCTAGCATTCCAGAGGTTAGGACTTCACCTTCCAATGCAGGGAGTGCGGGTTCGATCCCTGGTCAGGGAGCTAAGATCTCACATGGCTCGCAGCCAGAAAACCAAAGCATAAAACAGTAACAATATTGTAACAAATTGTATAAAAATACTTTAAAATGGTCCACATGAAAAAAAATCATTAAAAAATTCCTTTAGAAAACCCATGATGTTACCTGCAACATTACTGTATGTATGTGCATCTGAGTGCACACACACACCCATGCAAGGGAGGGACACTGTAGCAACTATCTGATCAAAAGGGAAAATGCCATTTAGGAATTATTAGCATAAAGGATTCATGCAGGAGAAAAATAAGCTAAATCACCCTGTTCGTTCATTTATAAACTTTTCAATTATTAAATATTTAAAGAGAACTTCTGACATTTCAGAACCTGGATTGTTATGATGATTAAACTGTAAATAGCAGAACGCCTTTCTCTTCATAGAACTCTATATTCTAACGCAGGTAATAAGAATAATTTGCCAAATGAAATTCCAGAGGTTAAAAAAAAGACATATTCATACATTGTATAGTTACAAACTATCACTACTGGTCTACATTAAAAAGTTGGCACTCATAAAATAAAATTGACATTTAAAACAGTCTCAATTCTGGAACTTTGAAAAGTTATATATTTTTAGAAAGACTGCTCAGTAAAAATATTTTACAAAATTGTCAATTTTGGAAAAGCTTGTCTACATGAATTGGGGAGAGCAAAGCTAGGTTTCCTGTCTTAAGAACCAGGTTTGCTCTTCTCTATATTCCAAAATAAGTATTTTTTATATTGTTAGAATTCAAAACTACATGTTTGAAAATCAGTACCGATTTTTGTAAGGATAAAAATTCCCTGTACGTGCCTGTTAAAATTCCTTTCATTATCCATTTTATTCAAAATTCAACCGGATACCATTTTAAAGGATAACAGACAAGAGGATTGCTATCTTGCTCTTTATATTGGGCTCTTGATTTCTTTCTGATTTTTTTGATAACCCAAAGCAATCCAAAATAACACATTATTATCATAAAATCTAGAATTTCCCAGTGTGTTCTGTAGTGTATATAGTCCCAATGCGATTATATACAGTATTGGTGAATTTGAACTTAAATGTATTCCTAAATACAAAATAAAAGTCTAAAAATGCATTCACCTATATGTTTCATTATGCAATAATGCCCTTTTAAGAAAGAAATGGCTTACCAGATGCAAGAATACCTGGAAGTTGCATAATATGTTTTTATATTTAATAACAGAAAATAAGGTAATAAGTGATTTTTTTTGTTGTTATACATTTTTATATTCTTATGTAAATTACATATTCATTGTTTCATCAATGTGATTGTTTTCTGGTTTATTTTACTCTAGTGTGAATTATGGTGCATTAACTCTTGATACTTTTCTATTAGAAAATGATTCTTGATGAAATTCTTCGTGATCAATTAACTTTGGTAAACACTGCCACAGTCAAGAGATGTCGCCAAACCAGAATTTAAAGTAAATACTTTTATGGCTTACAATGTCCTATTTTGAGGCTCAGAAATATGTAGCAGTTTATGCAGTTGATGTTAATTTGTATGGGTGCTAGGTTTTAGTTACACTAATTTGTGATTATTTCTGAGATGAAAATAAAAATATCTGCCGGTGGATTCCCTTCCTCAGTGCAGGAATAACTGTGAATTAGTGTTTATTCTAACTGAGATTACTGAGAGTAATTTAACATATTTACATCTACCTAAAGTTTGTTTCCAGGGAGAAAATTCGTTAAAAGTTTAACTATTTTAAAAGTATAAATCCCAGCATATGAGTTTCAAAAAAAATTTTTTTCCCGCTTTTCTAGAGCAGGGGTTGGCAAACTTGTGTAAAGGCCAAGAGAGTAAATATTTTAGATTCGTCATAGGATGTCTGTTACTTCTACTCAGCTCAGTCATTGTAGCCAAAAAGCAGCTACAGTAAAATGTAAATAAAGGAGTATAACTGTGTTTCAATAAAACATTATTTATTGACAAGGAAATTTGAATGCTATATAATTTTCGTGCGTTGCAAATAATCTTTTTATGAATTATTTTCAGCCATTTAAATATATAAAAACCACTCTTAGCTTGCAGTTCCTACCAGCACAAGCTGGGTGTGGAATTTGGCCGATGGGATGTAGGATGCAATGGCCTGTTCTCTCGAATTACGGTGCAAACATCCCTCCTTGGAGACCAGCATTTCAAAACGAATTGATTGTACTAGCCCTCCGCCAGAAAATATGAAAACTACAATCAAAACAAAAAACAAGTTACCAAAATCTGCCCAAGATGGGAGGGGACTTATTCCTCCCCCAGGGTGCCCCCCCTGCTCATGTATGGTCCCCTCCTCTTGGCGTCCCCAGCCACCAGCAGTGAGTGAGACTGTCCTGACCCTGTGCTCCCTGTCCGGCCGCATGCATGGGGCCAAAGAGTTCCGAGCAATAGTATTTGCTGGGCACAGATCCTCCTCCATCAATTCACCACTAACTTCTGTGGCTCCCAGAGGGACAGAAAGCCGCCTTTCCAGCCCCACCCCTGGCTTGGAGTCCAGCCGCTAAGGGTCCACCTTCTCTGAGGGCTAATGGCCAGAGTCTGACAGCTGTTGTGGGTTCTGTGCACCCAAATGTGGTTGCGGCAGTGACCTGCTTTTCAACCTCACGGCCAACACCAGCGGATGACTCTGACAGTTCAAGTCACCAAATATCTTATTTTGGTAGGGGACAGAACATCTTCTACAAAACATTTATAAAGAACACTTCTGTTGCCCAGGATGGGAAATCTGGGCCCTTTCACACCAGAGACAAAGATCAAAGAAGTAGCACGCGGGGTGCACTGTGTAGTTGACCCCCGCGCTGTTGTTCCAGTGCCGACCCTGCGCGCAACGTGCAGCCAGCGAAGCGTCCCGGCGCTGCGTCCTTCGGCTCTTAAGCTACAGACCGGGAAGCACGTGGAGCCAGAAGTGGAAGCGGCCCGGTGTCCCAGGACCCGCCAGGAAAACCCGACTGCGCCTCTGGCGTCAGTGTCTCCACGGCTCCGCCTGCAGCTCGGCCGGCAGGTCCGGGAAAGCGCGACCGTGTGTCGGGCGGAGCACAGGACAGGGCTCCGGGCTGGGGCGGCGATTGCAGCTGGGTCCATCCCCGCACGAGCTCCCGCCCCCCTCGCTGACGTCGCAGGTGCTGGATGCGTGGCGGGAGCCCTGGAGGCGGCGAGGAGAGGAGCGTGGCGGCCTGCAGGCCCAGGAGACTGTCCCGCTCCTCTGCGCTCAGGAGAAGCGGCAGTCATGGGAGCACCACGGGCGGTAGAGCGGGTCCTCGGCCTGGCACAGGGCTTCCCACCGGCCGGGATCAGCCCCCCGTGGCCGGAACCGCACCTGCTTCCCTCCCTAGGCGCACATCCCAGCCCGCTGTCTCTGCCGTCGCCGAGGGAACTTGGGGTCGGAGGACAGAGAGAAGGGGTGCGATCCCAACATATCCTCTGGCACGCGGAGGCTGCCTCGTCCTCCGCACACAGGGGCCTGTCCCTGAGCTTGGCGGCGGGGCCCAGGGCCTCAGACGCGCCGGTGCCCTGGCCCTTCCCCAAGCAGAGGACCCGGTGCTCATTTTGAAAAGTATAGTAATTCCAAATTACTCTGTTGTGTAACAAGAAGTAACATAGCGTTTTAGATCAGTTATATTTCAACAGCCAACCAACAAGCAAAAAAACTCATCCAATAACAGTCCAATTTGTGGTCCACAGAGGCAGAGCGTGGGAAGGGGTGGGACTGGATGAAGGTGGCCCAAACTGCAAGCGTCCAGCCGAAAGAGAGATGAAGTACCAGGGATGCAATATAGCACATGATAAAGAAAATAAATACTTCTGTCTCCTACACATAAAACTGGTTAAGAGAATAAATTATAAGGGTTCCCATCACAAGAAAAACACATTTTTCTATTTCGCTAATTTTGTATCTATATGAGATGATGAATGTTCACTAAATTTAGTGTGATAATCATTTCATAACATATGTAAGTCAAATCATTATACACTGTAAAGTTCCTCTGTGCTCTATGTCAGTAATATCTCAGTAAAAGTGGAAGAAGGTAAATGAATAAATAAAACGATGCCCCATTGAATCTCGATTAAAATGGATGCTAAATGGAATTTTAGTGGGCATGTGCAGCAGTTTTTGTATTCTCATAAAAACCATTATTGATTTTCAAAAGTGTATTTTGTAATTGAACAGTTAATTTAAAATAGTTATTTCATAATATTTTGAACAATTATCTTGGCTGTTAGAAATGGAAATCTATCTTTATTCTTCCCAAATCTTGCAGAATAGCTTTTCAAAGGTTCAGAATTTTGTAAAATATTTTTTTAAAGCCCAGTCTTTTTGACAATTTTTGGCCTTCCAAAGTTCTATCATGACACTGTTATAAATCTCAATTTTATTTTTTAAAGTGGCAACTTTTCTTTGTAAATAGTAGCAAGCATTTTGTAGTTACACAATTTGTAAACCCTTATGTATGTTTGATTTTCAATATCAGAAATTTTATATTGCAGTGTATTTGAACTGACTGCGTTAGAATGTAGAGTTCTACGAAGATAGGAACATTGTATTATTTACAATTTAGTCCTCATAACAAGCCAAGTTCTGAAATCCTGGAAGCTTTCAGTAAATATTTGTTAATAATTGAAAATTTGATAAATTAATGACTAAGGTATCTTGGATGCTCTCTCTCCTGATGACACATTTATACCATTGATTCCAGACTCACATTTTCTCTTTAGGATCAGATGGATGCTCTATGCTCTCTCCCTTGCTTGCATGTTTGTTTGTGTGCGTGTGCATGTACACAGACAGGAGCACAGACACACAAATGTTGCAGGCAACATCCCATGCTTTATAGACCCCTACAATACCATGCTTTCACCCATTAGACATCCGTGGACTTTAGGGTTATAATGAATGTTTTTAGACCAACAAAGTAAAAGCAATGTATCTGAAGAGGAGCCCGACCTTATCAGGAAGCCCCTACCCTCTCCAAATCTGAAAATGGAACTCTCCATGTCTGCAATGATTTATTTTATTTTATCTTACCTTATTTTATTTATTGGGGGTATAGTTGCTTTACAATATTGTGTTTCTGGAATGGTCTCCCACCTTCTTGATTCTGACATATCTATCTGTTCTAGGTGGGGGAAAAAACATTTTGGATAAAAAATTCTGTTGCAGGAATAAACCCCTGCCTGACTGAATTCTTGGAATTTTCATGGCCGGGTCCACAAATTCTCTAGGACTAGGACTCTTGTGAAAAATTAAATTTATTTGTAATTCAATTTTAAGTCATGAGAGGCACATTAATAGAAAATATAAATGGAATAGAATAATTGAAGCACCAGATTTTACAGTGTTTTGAGACAGAGGCCTTCTCACCTTGTGAGTTCATCAGTGTGAATAAAAGTTAAGGCTCTGCTGAAGTGTGTCCCACATTTATCACATTAAGCGTTCTCTCCAGTGTGAGTTTCTGGTGTATTTAAATATGAGGCTCCAGCTAAACTATCCTCCATGTTTATAGCATATATAGGGGTTCACTACAGGGTGAGTTTTCTCATGTCATCTAAGGTTACAGCATTGTCTACAAGCCTTCCCACATTGATGAGACCTGCATGGTTTCACTCCAGTCTAAATTATCTTATGTTAATTCAATGATGAATAAAGGCTGAAGGCTCTTCCAAATTGATTGCAAGCATAGGGTTTCTGTCCTGTGAGAGGTCACTCATGTGGCGTGATAGTTGAGTTCTATGTGAAATCTCCTCATATTTGTTACATTCAGTGGGCTCTTCTCCAGTGTGAAGTCTCTGCTATTGATAAAGAAAGGAAAGACTGTTAAAAGTTTGCTCACATAAAATTCATTTCTTTAGTTCTCTACACATGAATTCTAGGCTGCTCCCTCAGTGATGGTCTCCACTAACTACCCTCCCCCACCATGTTACTTATATTCACGTAGAGTCTCACTTTGCTGAATTCATATAGATTTTTCTAATTTGTAGCCTCTCACAGCCATCGTTTTCTGATTAAGTTTTAGGTCTTCTTTATTTTTCAAACACTATATATACGAGCTACATTTAAGCAACTGCCCTTTTGAAACTCAAGGTACAGTTTTTTGGGGGGGAAAAATGGTTCCAAATGCAAACTATTCAAAAACCTCTGCCGGGCCAGCGTTTAAGTCCACTTTCAGTCAGATGGTTGGGCTGAATTCCTCTTACCCTAAGATCATGTCTCTAATGTGGACAGTGGGGTTTATCCTCATAAACTTACTATTGACCTTCAGATAAATGGCTTCTTCCTGAAGCTACTGTCTGTGAACATGTTTAAAATGTTGATCTTTAACACAGAGAAAAGGTATGAAATGGAGCAATATATAAGAAATTGGAAACATATTATAGGATATTGACAATTAGAATATATCTTTAAGGGTAAAACAAACGAAAAATAAAATGGGTGGGTTGTTGGCGAGATAAAGATGAGGAAAAGCACCGAAAGGGAGGGACTGAAACAATGGGTGCTGCGTTGACGTTTAGCACCAGTAGCCACAGAGCCATCCTTTCCTCTAAGGCCAAGGAATATGCAGGTTAGATCAATAAGATTGATACGTTCACAGAATTGTGACACTGTCGGAGGGATTTTTCTACACTGACTTCAACAAGATTCCAGAGACATTTCACTCAAAGAAACCTGCAATTGACATTAATCCAGTTCTGGATGAAGTTCACAGTCACATGTCTTGAAAATCAGTGATTCCTAAAAACATGCAGAACATTCTGGTTCAGGCTGCCCCGTTTACCCAAATGTCCAGAGGTGATGGTCGAGGGTGACAGTACTGAGAATAGGTAGCTGTGTGTATCAAAAGCTCAAACCTGTTTGACGTCAAGTCCAATGTTACTCTGGGCTGACTTGGCGTATGCCTTTCAGTTGCATCACAGAGATGGGCACACTCTGAATACAGAGTGACATTCATGGTAAAGGAGTATCACATGAGGGGTGGTGTGAAATAACCTGCACAGTCCACAAAAGAATGTTAATTCTGAGCTGACTGGCAATTAAAAAACGTGTACTTGGGATTTCATAAATATCCCTGCTCCCCACTACTTTCAGTTAAATCTACGGACTTAGCACAAGACAGGCAATATACGTGTTCTGCCACTTATCAGCAGTGACTACAGGCAAAGTATTCCCCAATACATACCTCACTGTTCTCATGTGGGAAATACGTTAATAACCTCTCACGAGAGTTGAGTGATTAAGTGAGCTGACATGACATGTTTGAACATAACAAAACCCAATAAATAAAAGCTACAGGTGAATTAGTCATTAAAAAGTCAGAGAGCCTTGATGCAATGTCCACCATTTTGTGTGAGTGAACAGACTGTGTATACAACTTGGGGTCCGCAGTCGCTGCCTACCTAACCTCAACACAGAGCATGCATTCATCACCAGATATGAGGACAGACGGGCTCAACTTTACAAGCCAGCGGTCCCGGGGTTGCCAAACTGTAAGATGATCCCCAACTGACCTTTCCTGTGGGTTGAGGTCCCTCTTTCCCTCCTGGTTTCCTGGGACCTCACCGCTTTGACTATCATTGTCTCTCCTGTAGCTTCCTCCTGTCATGCCTGCTCAGAGACTAATCGGAGACTCTCGATGGTTCAGGCCTCTCCAGGGCTTCACATATCGCCACAGTTTTCTAAGTGTTCCTCTTCTACTATATCCTACTCAATGCACCAATTAAGGGAAAAATGCTTTCTGGAAAGTGCTTCCAGTTTCTGAACAAAGGTACCTAAACAGGGGGGAAATGGCTGGTTTGGAACAAGAATGAAAGGGAATATTTTGTTGTGACTTTTTAGAGTTTTCAAAATAGTCAATTGTATTCTCAGAAAATAGATTAAAAATTGGAAAAACAAAGAAAGAAAAAGCAAAATTGGCTCCACTGTCCTCTCTGGGCCAGTCCTGCTGAAGGGCTTCTTCTCTTTCTCCTGCCCCCTCAGCCCTGCACAGCCGTCTAGCCAGCATCTCTGACCCTGGACGTATTGATCTCACCTGTCCACACACCTCCTCCCCTGCCAGACCTTGAACTTCTGCTCTTGCTCATCCCTCCACTTGTGTCCATCACATGACAGAGCTCACTGCATTGCCGACTCGCTTATGGAGTGAGTCACACCCCCGTCAAACCCATGACTGAGCGGAGAGAAATACAACCTCTCACGTGCCCTCTTTACCAACACAGCTTTCATGGAGTCTGGAGCACGTCGGTATAAATGTTGGAAAGGAGACGGTTGCTGTATTAGCCCTTGCCCTACTCCACCATCCTCACAGAGATGCCAGACGACAGGACTAGTGCTCAGAGACTTGACTCCCACCAGGATACACTTAGAGCACTCAGTCCAAGTGGTGACACCTTTCTATCCACCGGAAAGAGAGTTACCATTTCAGGAGAAAAAAAAGTCCCCACTCACCTGGGGACACATTGCCAAGAACTCAGCTGCTAGTAGTCTCTCTCAGAGACACTGTTTACTCTAAGCAGGAAAGTCCAAGGAAAGAGAAGAAAGCCATGAGACTTGAATCCTATCTAGAGTTTTCAGACCTAAGAGTAATGAACCCATAAATCTTTACCTGGGAGTGAACAACCACCCCACCTGCAAATGTGAACTGGTCTATGAGAAAAGAGGAGTAATCTTGTTTCCCACGGTCAAACTAAGCAGGCTTTGGCTACTGCTTCTCATAAGGGAAATATTAGTATCCCAAATTTATTTATTAGGAAATAAAAATCAAAGAGTTTTTAAAGGTAATTAACCCATGATATTCCAAGTTATTATTCAGTTTCCTCTCTCGCCCCAAATGCTAGGAGAACCTCCAGTGCACTGACCCCACTCTCCTAACATGTGTGCCAACCGTCTTCATTTTTATTCCAAATTAATCAAATCAAGTGATTTCAACATATAGTTATGAAGACCAACAATTTCCATATTCCCCTTTCCATATTCCTTCTAAATTCATCACATTTGCTGGTCAAGACTCCAATCTTTTAGGGCTCCAAGTACCTGCTTCTTCCATGACTGAATCTAACTAGGATATTAAATCTGGTGGGGTTCGCAAACCTCCCAACATCTTTCAAATATCGCTGGCCATTGTACTATATCTAGATGATTCAGTCTTATTCTATGCCTCACAAATATTTCAGACCTTCTCCATATCTTTTGATTTTTAATCGTTCTCAGTACTTTCGCCACTTTCCACAAAAGGGACCACTTTCTACTAGACAGATTAATCAAATAATTTGAGGAAATCCTTCAGCTCACTGTCACAAAATCTACAAATATTCCTCACGGTTTATTCCCAAGCCCATAGTAAGAATTGAAGAATCATCTCTTCCTTGGCCAAGCCCATTTTCTCCAATTGTATTCTTTTCTCTCCTGCTTCCCTGGAAACTTCATGTAATTGATTATAATTTAATTATTATTTACCTTGGTATTAAAATACAAATGCTATAAAACCCTAAAAATATCTTCCTTGAATGTTTGATATCATCAAACAACACCAGTCCTTATATAAAGCCACACAAAACCACAGCCTGATGGGTTGTTGGTAGGTTAAACATATTTATATAAAGACTAATCCTCCAGCTGCAATTCTCTTCCCAGAACTGGTCACAATTCACAAAACAGTGAGACCTCCGGCCAAGGCATCAAGACTGCTTTTGGAGGTTTTTAGAATATTAGCAAATTAAAGGAATCTCTTATACTTTCCTTACATATATGTAAGTGGTTAACGTGTTGAGAAGGAAAAGTTTGTGTCAGGGAAGTTGTTCCTTGATTAGATTTATCCTGATTGGCATCCAGATTAAAGGAGTTATTTCTTTATGATTATAAAATATATGAGGTTATCAGATCTATTAACAGGAGCCCGCAGACAATTCTATGCCTGATTCTATAGAAAGAGACTAAAACTTTGAACTCAGGAGTGTGGTAGTTGTATACTCAAGTAAAGACACAAACTCAGTTTTCCCACACATTCTGTTTCTGGTGATTACTAAATAAAATTTTCCCCAGGAGGAATCAAAGTCATTTATTATTCAAAGAATTATTAATTTAAAGATAGTTTTTTAATTTGATTAAAGAACATTGGTCACAGGCCATCTGAGAGTAGATTAGGTTACTGTGTACATGGAATTTCTGTGCATTTACAATTCTTATGTAATAGTCAAGAGAAACTTGCTTTATGACTCTACAGTTTACTTTTCTGCAATTTGTGCAGAGAGGAAAACAGGAGAAAAAGAAAAGAAAAAAATGATGAGTAGAGATATCGTGAAATATTACGTGTGTTGCCTGTAGGTTCTATTCAAGACAACAGAGAGAGGAGAGTTACTTAGCTAGTAATTTAAAGAAGGAATCTCTGAGGCACTGACATTTAACCTGAAAGTGAAGCAGTGTAAGTGTAGCTGGAACTATGTATGTGTATATCAGGGAGGTGATGAACAGAGATGAGAGCGCTCATTGTAGAGATAAAATCGATGCTTGGTTCTGTTTGTGTGGTTCTGGGACGTTATGTCAGTGACTGAGCCCCAAATAATTAGTGGAGCCGCTATCTGAGACTGCAGACGAGAGGAGTAGTAGTTTTTATTTGGGGAGGAAGTTCCTGGCTTCTGTCTGATATACATTTCATTGTAGGTGTCTGCTTCCCATGCAATTATGGATGAGACCTCAGAAATGAAATCTAGCATTCGTTTTTATGCATTGTTATCATAGTGGTAACAGGAGAAGACTGAATAATTATAACAGTTTTCGAAGATGGTGTATATAGTAAAAAGAGAGAAGAGGGCTACAATGGAGTCTTGAGATGTTGAAATAGTATTGTTTGAGGAGAACTGCGCACAGTACTGGCAGGAACTGACTAGTTTAAAGGCAGTGGGGAGTTTGTGATGTCAGAGGACCTTGGAAATATAAATTTCCTGACGGAGGTCATAGTCCAATTCTGCTTGGGTCCAAGTAAAATACTGAGAAACATTCATTGGATTTAATCACGGAGAGATAACTATAATGTTATAAAGGTTTATGTATATGCAAGTCAGCAGTAACAGGGAGATCATCCCTAGTAAATCAGACTGTGGGAGGGGCGCCCAGAGATTGTCACTAATCCAGCACTGCACTTTCAGTTTACTTTGGAAGGAGGAAATTCATTGGGCAGGAACTAGAGATATATTGGTTCAGAGATTTTGTTTCAAGAATGAAGAAACTGAAAAAGATGAAAGGGAATGGACTGGGAAGAGATGGGTGTTCGCTGGTAGAAGAGCTTCAGTTTACAATTAATAATAAAACATCCTCCAGAGAGCAGGAGAGAAGGGGATACATTTGAGAAAAATGGGCTTATCGAGGCGTAGAAATGACTTTCAGTTTCAACAGGAGTGGCATAGCCAATGGGTGAAGATTCAGGAATAGGTGTTAACTTCATGATAGTGAGCTGACACATTTCTTCGAATATTCTACTTCATCTGCATGGTAGGAGGTGAGCACAGTGTTGAAAGTGAGGGAAGGTGAGAATTTCAGGGATTCAAAAAAACAAGGGAAACATTCGAAGTGTGTGCAAAGCATGGGAGAATGGTTTATGATCACGTCCTGGTAGGATGCCAGATATTTATAAAACTCATTGGGAGATACGTATGAGAGATGCAGCCATAGGAAGCGGATTTTTTTGTCATCTCTCATTGGGGCCTTGATCATCAGCTGTGCTGAGAAGTCAGAGGGACCTGAGAATTGTTCCATAAAACTTAGGAGACATGGGAATGATCGGGAGGCTGGGTCAATGCACTGGAGGATTCCTGTGTTGGGAGAACCTAAGCACGGTAGTCATTGTGTGAACAGACTGGAGGGGAGGTGTTATGATAACAGGGAGGATTCCAACCACTGATTTGATAGGTGACATATCCAGGTGAAATTTGAATCTGGGATCCACACCTCAACACCAGCATATTTAGGAATTTGAGATTCAGAAACAGCCTGAGCTACGTTTGAATTCTAGCTCTGTCATTTCCTAGCTGCATGATCTTCTCACAGAAGCAAAATTTCAGAACCTAGCTTATGTTACTTGTTAAAAGGTAACTAATCTATAAGTAACAGGGTTGTACTAAAGATAAATGAGCAAACGTAGGTAAATCTCAATCACAGGGTCTCAAAAGGAATGTTTTCTCTTCAGGATCTCAGGATCAAAGGGTTGTGATCCACGCCTCTTCCTGACACATTATCAGTATTTG
Source organism: Delphinapterus leucas (assembly GCF_059928025.1). Lineage (NCBI taxonomy): Eukaryota > Metazoa > Chordata > Mammalia > Artiodactyla > Monodontidae > Delphinapterus > Delphinapterus leucas. Next base: position 1,223,814 of record NW_028322276.1, read on the forward strand.
TCTATGCAGTAGTTAATGATGAACATTGACTTAGGTAGCACTTGACACTTGACACATACTTGGCTATAGAAAAATTATGAAATGAAGAATGTTTCTCCCCATGACATTTAGTAGGACAGAACTCCACCTACTCTTTCACTAATGTATCGGAAGGTGTCGACTAAATTTCACCCCAAATTAAACTTCACTCTATATTTGATGAGCGTGTCTGCCCTGTGTGGATTGTGGTACCCAACAGTGGGCTTATGATGTACGTACTCCTGCTGCTTTCCTGTGCAAGAGGTTTTTAGCCCTGATTTGTGTGACAAGACCTTCCAACAAGACATGAGTCCCTGGATTGTTTTCCCCACCATGAAGTAGATCCAAAGTGGCCTGGCCACATGGTCCAAGGCCTTGGAGGGCAGCAATAGGGCTGAGGTTCTCATGTTGCCTGATTCCCACATGGGGAGGAACCAAGGTGACTGAGGGCAAGGGCATCCGGGTTGTGGGGAGAGGGCACAGCAGGGAGGGTGGGGCCTCTGAAGCACTGGGGCGGGTGTTGGAGAAAAAATCCTGGTGCGTTTGATCAAGGATTATTTCATGAAACATTTGAGAGTGTTGTTCTTTCTGTGGAGTCAACATTCCCCAACTGATCATTGTGCGGGTTTCCTGCAGTTTGGTGTAACTCCTAGGAACTGAACATTAATGAAATAACTCTGAAAAAGTACAACACCCAAGGATTTTCATGTTTTATGTGTAAATGAAAATATTACTGTCTTGATTATGTGCAGTAGCCTACACTGCCTTATTTTTGACCCTGGAGAGAGGGGGGTTCACCATATCTACACACGCCTGGGGGTTAGGTAATAGAGCTCATTCCCAGGTGGGTGGCTGGGGATACATGCCTGGCATGCCTAACAATGCTTTAAATGCCTGGATTCTCTTGGTTGATTTCCCTTTCCTCATCTTTAACTGCTCAGGTTTTCAACTGACCCTGCATAAGTATGCAGAGGCGGACAAGTGTTGGCTGAGTTCCTTACAATGAAACAACAGGCGAGAAGAGACTTATTTTTATTCTTGAATTGGTCCGTCTTTTGCCAAATGGTCAGGTTTCTCCTTTTGGCCTGGATCTTCTAAGTGCACCCATGAAATACTAATGCCAGTTATGTTCACCACCCTGTTAGGGAGACTGATGTGGAAATAATCTCCTTCCGTCATTCACACCCACTTGTTCCAGACTCCATTAATGCTGTGACTTCACAGAACACACGGGAGAGATTTTCACTAAAAACAATAAATACAGCCCTTAGGCTCAGTAAAGAAAAACTCCCTAATTACCATGTGAATGACTACAACAGCCTTAGGTGTGTGGTGAACACAGGTGATAGTAATGAGAGAAACAAGTTTGCAGACCCGGGGTGGGGGTGGAGGGTGGAGCAGATGTGAAAGGTGCTGGGGTGGAGGTGGGTGCTGGACAACAAAGAGTAATGAGGAATTATTGACTATTTCTAATTTTTAAAATATTAAACTTTTTATAGACTATATTTGAACATTTTTAAGTCTATAAAAGAAGATAAATAAAATTTCCTTCCTTCACAATAACTCAATTATCCTATGTGTACTTTTCTTTTTAAATAGTTTCCTATTTTATTTATTTTTGGCTGTGTTGGGTTTTTGTTGCTGAGCACGGGCTTTCTCTACTTGCTGCGAGCAGGGGCTACTCTTCGTTGAGGGACACGGGTTAGTCATTGCGGTGTCTTCTCTTACTGCTGAGCACGGGCTCCAGGGGCGCATGCTCAGTAGTTGTGGCTCCTGGGCTTGGCCGTTCCACGGCACGTGGGATCCTCCCAGACCAGGGATCAAACCCATGTTTCCTGCATTGGCATGTGGACTCTCAACCACTGCGCCACCAGGGAAGTCCCTCCCTATGTGTTCTTCACCTTTGTTCAAACTTGAAAATTGAATGTAACATATGCAGATTATTATTTTCCTAATTGTAACTGTGTATTGAGGAGAAAGTGTATGACAGACAGAATGAAATATAGGGCACTGGACAGGAAATGACGCATTAGGGAGCTCGAAGCCCTCACTCCCCGCCAGTAACATCAATACAGCCACCAGGATTTTTCAGCACAGGGGACCCAAGAAGTGGCAACAATGATCTGTTTTCTGCTCCCAGCACTCTCAGACCTGGCAGCAGTATGGATTACCTGCCGATATGTGTGTGTGCGTTTCTTTTTTCTTCGTGCCACAGCTGGACTTGCTGATTGAGCCTGCGTGTTTTTAGAAAGCAATGGCCATGCTGCGCTAACAATACAGTGGACCCTCCATCGCTCTTGTGTCTTTGGGTGTTGAGTGCACACAAAATTTGTATGATGGATCCAGGCGCAAACTTCCAGCTGTCCTCTTGGCTCATACCTGCTATGTCAGGGGAATGTTCTTCCCTTGGGAAATCAGCTCAAAGCTTTTGGAGAGAAAGGCTGCACAGGTGTAGGTTGGGGCGAGCAACCCTCGGCATGGACGACTGGGCAAACCAAGTGAATTGCTAAGGGTTCCTGATACGAGGAAACAGGCTGAGGACATAGGGAGGCCAGGCCTGCAGAGTGAAAGTTCTTCTTGCCTGTAGGTGGCTCTGGGTGTGGGTGGAGGAGAGATTGAGGGGCTGAGATGCCAGCTGCCTGTCCCAGGACTGCAGAAGGAGGGGGCAGAAAAGCAGGAAGTGTGGCTCATGTTTGTTTCTGACACACTCATCGTTCTGGTTCTTGACACCAGGCTATAAGGAGGAATTTACTCTTGTTTTGCAAAGTTGCTTTACCTATTCCAATCCTCTACTTTTCCATTTACTCTTTTCAAAAGATATATATAAACTCGCTATTTTCATTAGACAGCTTGTCATCAACATTTTATCCAAGTCAATACCTATACATCTAGCTCATTTAAAAAATATATCAATAAATCAAAGCACAAAGTGATAGTACTGTATTGTCTGAATGTACTTGAAATTTACTTACCTGGTCCCTCTCAATGGCTGTTTCCTAAATGTTCTGTTCTTAAGTAATACTGATATCAATATTCTTAGTACACATGTATTTGCACAAATACAAATGTTCCCACCTACCCACTTCTTGTCATTTGACTTTGCTTGTGGAATATGTAAAGATCAGTTAGGTGGTCAGGTTATCAATCGTTTCCTTTATGGCTTCTGGGCCCTGGTTTTTATGTTTTAGTAACATCTCCACTCTGCAATTACAGAATAAAATGTCGTCCATGTTTTCTATTGGTACGTTCATGGTTTCAGTTTACAGTTCACGCAGTCCATCCCCCTGCAGAATTTTCCTTGTTTACAGCGGCCGGCGGCCCAGGAATAGCGTGAAGAGCGCGTCTCCTTCGCGGCAGCCTCCCGGCACCATCTTCGCAGCTCCTCGTCCCCCGTCTGCTGCCGGGGTCGCGCCGTGTCGTGCCGAGCCGGGCGCCCCGAGACGAGCTCGGGCGTTTGCGCGGCCGGCACTGCGCCCTCGCCGATCGGCGATCGGGATCCGGCCCGGGGACGTTCGAGCTGGTTGTCGGGCGCCACCTGGCGGCCGCTTTTATATCGTCCCTTGTCTCCGGAGCTTCGGCGATCTTTGCGAGGGCTGACATTCGGACGGCGGGCGCGAGGCAGCGTTCCGGGAGGCCGGCTATGCGTGTGGCGACTGTCCCGGTGGTCCCGGGACATGGGCTCCTCCTGCGGTCGCTGGAGATTGGGTGTGTAGGTGTGTGAGGCAGTGATCGTTGCCGCGCTTCCTAGGTGAAAGTGAGGGTTGCCTGGCTTGGTCGACCAGCAACCGCCCGTGCCCCTCCAGCCACGGGAACTGAGCGGACTCGAACCTACCTGGGCAGCCTGCCGCGTTGTGTACGGAGAGGGTCTTGCGAGCCCTCCGGGGCGCCTGAAGCTTAATGGTCCGTCCTTCTGAGCCACTTTAGGAGCGTTCATTTTCTACCACTTCGGTCCACCAGCGTCCCACTCCGGACGTGGGGAACGCACCGGGCACGGGCTTTGAGGCCGTTGGAGGGCCCGATATGCTTGTTGGCTGGCGCGCTTGGGTCCCGGTCTCCGGGGCATGGGCGCTTGCTGCTCTCGCGGGATTTGGACGTGTAGACATGTGTAGTGTGAGGCCGGCGCTGCGCTCCCTAGAAATCGTTGAGTGGTGGGTCTGGGCGGTTCGACCGGCACTCCCTTGCGCGTGAAACGCCCACATTGAAGCACGTGGCCAAGAGAGGGTATCCATCCCCGGAGTCGTCCGTGTGGCCATGTGGTAGTACTTTCGCTTTCCTAGTGTCGCCTGAGAGTGGTTCAAAGTCTCCTACGGACGTGGACGCCGCCAAGTTTCCGCCGGCCTTCTCTCTTGATCCTGTTCGCCCTTATTTCCAAATATGTTTTTCTCCGCAGTGGGTAGGGACCGAATGGCGTAACGCGGAGGCACTGGAAGTGCGACCCCTGCCTTCACGTCCTCCTTCACAAGGGACCGCGACGTCCTGTCCAATAGGACGCCCGGTGCTGCTTCTTGGCCGCCTTGGGGAAACGGTGCGTCCCGGTCCCGTCGCCGTGGTGGAGCTCCTCCCCTGCGGCCACTTTCTCCGAAATCCGCGAGAAGCGGTCATGGGGCTCCGCAGACGGTATTCCCCTGCAGGACGAGGTGCGTCTACGGGGTAGCGCCCGGCGTCCCACTTCTGTTGGCCTCGTCGGCGAAGCGCTTGTGTGGACCAGGTCCTCTCACCACAGGTGACAGCAAGGACAGCCTCGGGCGAGCGGGGAGGGCGCTCCAGGCGCAGCCACGGTCCCGCCTGTGGCTTGGTGGTCGGAGAAGCCTAACAAATGGGGAAATGGGGAGTTGCCTGGGGCGTCTGGTGATGGTCGTGAGGAGGCACGAGGCGATGCGCGGTCCTGTGTGGGCGCGGTTGTCAGAGGCTCCTCGTGAGAATCTCATACCGGTATGGTCTCTGAACGCGCGTGTGGACGAGGAGACAACTCGGGGAGAGAAATGTGACCTGTGGTGGTCCAGAGGGGATGAGTGCGGAGGGGTGGAGGTGCACCTTCTCTTCCGTGCCATCCAGATCTACCCCGGTGGTTTTGCCTCCATTTGCTTGTTACCTGGCGTCTGCTGCTGCAAGGACGACTAGATGACCATACAGCGTTGTCCTGGCAAGAAACAATTTGTGACTTGAGAATTTGTTTGGAGATCCACTAGTGTAGACACTGGTGGAGTGAGAAATTCTACAGAACTGAAAATTACTATTGTCGTTACTCAACAGTATTGTGATTACCATTGTTTGTAATTAGTGATAAAACTGAGTAAAGTTGAGTCACACAGTAGCTGATTAATTGAAGATGATCAAAGGGGGGATTTCAGTATTTCTAAAGCCTGCTATAAATGGGCAGAGGGCAAGGTGGAGACAGCAGGTATGTGCCAGGTAAGGCTGTGACGGGTGTGAGAATAAAGAGAGGTGCTGAGAAGATTATGGAGGGTTTCTGAATGGTACAAGAGGCTGGGAAGCATTCTTAAAATGGGGGGGGGATAGATCTGATAAGTTGCAGTTTACAGAAAGAGAAAGGCTCATTGCTAGTCTCCACAGAAGGATTCAGCAACAGAGTATCTTATCAAATGCTCTGAGAAACACTCCAGGTTATAAATCCTTTAGAAACATACCCTACACATTCGCTAGCAGCAGAATTATGCATGGCTGCATTGTTTGTAATATACAGATTATTGAATAGCAGCGTTCATCCCAACGTGGATTGGCAAAGTGCATTATAGTACATCATCCATTCAGTGCACTGTCGTGCAGGAAACGATGTCTTGATAGAGGATAATTGGCAAGATACTGTCAAATGAATAAAAGCAAGCTATAACAACACCGTGCCTAGTGTTCTATTTGTGTTTTTAATTAGGGTGCCAAGGAGAAATGTATATTCATATTTGCTTGTATGCACATAAAGACACTCTGGAAATTTGCCGTGGAAAACCAGATACATGGCTACCTGTGGAGGGCAGGGGCTCCTGGGCAAAGAGGGGGAGGCGGTGCGGGGCACAATGTAATGCAATTTTCAGGATCTTCAACCATGTTACATGTATTACAACCTCTCTAGAAATCGAATTTTTTAAACCTCCAAGGGTTAAAATGCATTTACTATTTCTACCGAATGAGTACATGTCAAGTGTGTTTTACCACGGAGCTATGCTTTCTCTAAAATGTCTACTCGAGCCTTCCATGGTGATTTTGACTATTTTCCCTTACTTTGGTAGGAGACAAAGAAAACCAGTGGAATCATGGCTGTGTAGTTCATCAGCCCCTGCAGTGGTTCCCCTGCGTTTTTCTTTCAAATACTTGATACACTGTGTTTTTGGGTGGTATTTTCATAAGTTTTATTTGCAAGGAGGAGGATAGAGGAGAAATAAAGCTGTATTAGGGTTTTGCTAGGGTTGCCAGAACAAGATAGTGCAGACTGGGAGGCTTAATTTTCTCACAGCTCTGGAGGCTTTGAGTCCAAGATCAAGGTGTCTACAGCTTCAGTTTCTTCTGAGGCCTCTCTCCCTTGCTTGCAGATGGCCGCATTCTTGCTGCATCTGCAGATGGACTTAACTCTATGAGCTGAGTGTGCATGGCTGTGTCCTAATCTTCTCACAGGGGCACAGCTCTGGATTAGGGCTCACCCACGTGACCCACTTTAACTTCATCATCTCTCGTAAGGCCCTATTCCCAAATACAGTCACATTCTGAGGTACAAGCGTCTGGACTTCAATATGTGAATTTATAGGGTTTTTCAGTTCAGACCTTAAGGAAGCTGCTCCCCGTTGGTTGAAGCAGAAATCTCGGAGGAGAGACGAGTCTTCCCACATGGCCTAGAACTTCTTGACACAGCCAAGTCATGACCCATAAGCCTGATTCCGTGGTTTAACCTGTCTCTGTGACAGAGAGTTTAGGTCAGGGAATGACTAAGGAATTACGTCCTTAGTACATTGTCACTAAATATTTCTGCCTTTTAGAGGCCAGGTGTTCACAAAAGTAAAGAAGTTATGTTTTGCTCAGCAAGTTCTCGGCCTTGGAAGTACACAACGCACTGAGGAATCAACCTAAGTGTCTCCCATATCCTGAGGAGGCCACGGACACAGGAGCAGGAGACAGCCATTAGAGGCCACAGCCTCACTGGAAGCAGGTGCATCACCAGTTTAGTTCAATCAGATCTATGTTCTAGGTGCTGAGCTTGAGGAAGGTGTCAGTCCTGGGACACTGTGGACACGGTGCAAAAAATTACCTTAAACCCTGAGTCATACTTAAATAGAAAAAATGGGAGATATTCTTATTGCCTCCACTGAGCTATATACTTGGTGAAGGTGGTTATGTTATACATTTCACCTCTTAGTCTCGAGAAAATTCCACATGCTGGAATCCTGGAGACTCTCAATAAATATTTGTTACTTTAATGAGTGGTGTGTGAGAGAGCTGATTTTTCTTGAAGACTGTTGTCCTGTGATAATTTACAAAATCCAGAACACTTGGGAGATATGTTCTCCCTTAAGTATCTGATGGATACTGTGGACACTCCACCTAGTAATGCACATGCACAGACACAAACACATTGCTGCAGTCGGTCTCAAGTGTTCTATTTCCCTCTTTTCAAGCTTATAGACCAACCCTTTAGCCTTCTATATATATGGGCTTTATACTGGTTTTGTGTGTGTGGGTGTGTGCGTGCATCAAGAAAGAAAAAGTTAATGGATTTGAAGGGAGAGAACACATCATGTAGCTCCTGCCCTCTCTCAAGCCAACCCAACAGCAGATAAACTTAGGATATAGGCATTCTCCATGGGGACCATCTCTTTTCCCCAGATCTTTATTTTTCTTTATTTTTAAACATCTTTTTTGGAGTATAATTGCTTTACACTGGTGTGTTAATTTCTGCTTTATAACAAAGTGAATCAGCTCTATAGCCTGGTCCTTATTGATTAGCACCATTCTCATTGGAGGAAGAATGGAATTCGGGAGGGGTACCAAGTCCCTCTGACTTCCCTGGCTCAAGGTGCAGAGGGTGGGAGGGGTGCCCCAGCCCCAGCCCCAGCCCCTGCCCCTGCCCCCTGCCTTTGGTTACTCCCTGAAAAATAGGGGCCACAGCCTCAGCTGCAGAAGCAGAAGAGCCACTCCTCTTCTCTTTGCTTAGTGTTCTCATGCAATATCTCTTCCAATATTTTCACTTTCAGCATATGAATGTCCTTACTTCTAAGTGAGTCTCTTGTAGGCAACATATAGTTGGACCCTTTTTATGTCTATCTTGTCCATCTTTGTTTTTTTTAATGTTATTAAATATTCACCTATATTTTAGTATGAAACATAATTTTATTTCTTTATATTTAAATCTTTAAGACCTACATAATTTATCGTAGTATCCAAATTTGTTTAAAAACAGCCACCCCTGACTCTGTATATTAAATAATTCAACTATCTTACACTTAACTTAAAACGACATCCCTATCACATATTAAATTTTTGTTTTTCCTTTTCCTCCTATGTCATAAGAATGTCCAGAGGAACTGAATTTAGTTGACTTCTTTAACTGTATAGAACACCTAGTCGTATTATATGAGAAGGCCATGGCAGGAGAGAAATATAATTCTACACACTAGTATGTATTCTAGACTGACTACTCTCTTTCACTGACCATCGAAGTTACACTTTCATATCTGCATGGATACTATGGCTTAAAATGCCCTGTACATCCTCAATATACCTGTAAATTCATTTATCGACATCATTCGGTGCCTACTGTCTACCATGCAACAAGCTAAGGGGTGAACCAGACAAATACAACTCTTCCCACAATGTGGCATGAATATTATCTGGTAGAAGACAATCCTTAAACACACCAATAATTCATCACAGCTGTGTTTGGTGCTACAAAGTACAGCATAATACCCTTTGCAGCTGAGAAGTCTCGTTTCCAGATCTGTTCACTTCTGCATACTTTGAGTGCACAGCCGATTTCCAATTCCCAATGAAAAATACCAGAAGGAACTTGGAGAATTATCTTCAGAGTATTTACAAGATGTCATAAGCTAATGAGAGGAGTAGGAAAAAATAGTTAAAACAAACCCCTAAAATATTAGGCAACAAAGTCTCATCAACTCAATGCACTTGGGGACAGTCCTTTAAACTCTCAGGTCTATATCCTGAGCAAAGCCAGTCCCATGGCAGATGAGGTCCCAAACAAGTTAAATAAGATCAAGAATGTGGCAGAAAGGCAACTCCAATGCAGGATCATTTTGCCTTTTGAAAGGGAAAACCTGTTACTACCTTTTTATGTACTGTGACCTATTTTCCTAGGGTGTCCCTATTCTCTACAATTAATAGGTTTCAAAACTGTGGGCAACTGGAAGGAATAATTTTAATAGCTGAAACAAACAAAAAATTCCTTTATGAGAAAAAGAAAAAAGAAAACCAAAAAAACCACAAAATTTTCCAACCAGCAAATTCTACATGCATCGAGAGGCTACAGAGTCACTGACAGTGATTAAACCAGAGCACCAGTTTTCCAGCTCAAACTGGAAAGGATTTGTTTTTAAATTAAAGTAGATATGTCTGAGGGCATCTAAATATATAAGTATTTTCTTTGTAAAAAATTTCTCCCTCGGGGTGGGATAGGGAGGGTGGAAGGGAGACGCAAGAGGGAGGGAACATGGGCACACATGTATACATATAGCTGATTCACTTTGTTACAGAGCAGAAACCAACACAACATTATGAAGAAACTATACTCCAATAAAGATGTTTAAAAAAAAAATTCTCCCTCACTGAACCTATTTTGATGGTAACAAATAAATGTGACTTTATAATAACCTAAAAAAAAAAACCAACATAAGTGTTTGTTTTGTTTTGTTTTTTCAGTACGCGGGCCTCACTGCTGTGGCCTCTCCCGTTGCGGAGCACAGGCTCCAGATGCGCAGGCTCAGCGGCCATGGCTCACAGGCCCAGCCGCTCCATGCATATGAGATCCTCCTGGACCGGGGCATGAACCCGTGTCCCCTGCATTGGCAGGCGGACTCTCAACCACTGCACCACCAGGGAAGCCCCAAGAGGCCAATTTAAAACAAAAACAAATGGGTAACTTGTATTTTTACTTTAAAATAAGTTTGAGATTTCTGAAGTCTATGTTGATGAAAGAGGATGTCAACAAATTCACTCATCACCATACATAAAGTTAAGCTTTCTAAACTAAATCTCTTTAGCATGAGATCAAAAACAGTCTGCTCTTAGAAGATCCCCAAATGCTATCTCTTCCAACTCTTTAAAAGCTAGCTTCGGGCTTCCCTGGTGGCGCAGTGGTTGAGAGTCCGCCTGCCGATGCAGGGGACACGGGTTCGTGCCCCGGTCCGGGAAGATCCCACATGCCGCGGAGCTGCTGGGCCCGTGAGCCATGGCCGCTGAGCCTGCACGTCCGGAGCCTTTGCTCCGCAACGGGAGAGGCCACAACAGTGAGAGGCCCGCGTACCGCAAAAAAAAAAAAAAAAAAAAAAAAAAAAGCTAGCTTCTTTCTCCAAGAAGCAAAATACATTCATTTTTGCAAACAAGCACCATAGGTATCTGAAATGCAAAATAACCAGCAAGCCACATTCTTTTTCACAGCATTAGCGGGAACTATCACCTGTTTCTCAGATTGTTAATGTCACTGTTTTCTTTTTTTTCACTGGCAGGGCGGTCCAGAACCTCTATTTTGCCTTTTCCATCTTCTGAGTTAGGAAGCTTAATGGTATCGGTGGTGACTTCACCTTCAGAAGAGGTGCTATCATCTTCATCCTCAAATTCTGAACTGTCCTCTGAACTGTCTTGTGAATTCTCTTGTGAACTGTCATCTTCTTTTGAATCAGACTGATTCATCTCAAACAAGGCCATATCCATTTGCATAACTTTTCCGAGAGTGTCAATATTTTCAATATTGAAATGACCAGGTGGTGCAGCTGCCATCTCTTTCCTTAGCTTTTCGTTTGCCTGAGCCATCTGTGGGAGAAAGCTCTGTACTTGGTCCAATAGGGGACTCCTCTCTATCCGAACTGTTTGAAGAGTGGAATTCTTTCTGAAATTACGCTTGGAGTTGATGAGCAACCTGTCCCATATACCTCCACGGCCGCCGCTGTCCTCCATCAGCAGCTCTCTGGACACCAAGACCCTGGAGCTGTCCCGGGAAAACGACGAACAGCTCGTGTCTGGCAGGGATTCACCGTGGGCCTCCCTGCTGCTCGCCCGTCTTCAGAGCAGCCCCTCCAGGCCTGGATGCCGGAAAAAGGCTGGGGCCATCTTTATTTTTTAACTGATGAGTTTAAGCCATATATATATATATATATGTATATATATATAAATTACTGATATGGAATGACATTTAATTGCCAATTTGTTTTCTGTAATGTCATATAGCTTTTCTGTCCCATATTTTCTCACATACTGACGTCCTTTGTTCTTACTTTTTGTACTGACCCATTTTTAAAATTAATTTCTTTGGCTGTGCCAGGTCTTACTTGTGTCATGGGGGACCTTTGATCTTCTTTGTGGCATGCAAACTCTTAGTTGTGCCATGGGGGATCTAGTTCCCTGACCAGGGATTGAGCCCAGGCCCTCTGCATTGGGAGCGTGGGGTCTTCGCCACTGGACCACCAGGGAAGTCCACTGACTTGACTTACTTTTAATTTCCTTCTGTGTATATTCTATAGATAATAAATTTGTGGATACCATGGAGATTACATATAAAATCCTATCAAACTAGCTTAAACTGATATCAACATAAACTTAATCACACGCAAAATCTCTATTACATCTCCAATTACATTACACATTACTTACATGTTATTAATGTCACAAATCACATATTTACGCATTAATTACATGTTATTAATGTCACAAGTCACATATTTATACATTGTTTTCTGTTAATGTAGATGTACGAATTCGTTATTAGGGGATGCTATAACAAAATGCCACAGCTTGGGTAGCTTATAAACAGAAGTTTATTTCTCATGGTTCTGGAGGCTGAAGTGTGAGATCAAGGTGGTTAGGTAAAGGTCTTTTTCTGAGTCATAGACTTTTCATTATATCATCACCTGGAGGAAGGGGCTAGAGAGCTCTCTGGGGTCTCTTTTAAAAGCACACAAGAGACTTCCCTGGTAGGCCAGTGGTTAAGAATCCACCTTCCAATGCAGGGGACATGGGTTCGATCTCTGGTCAGAGAACTAAGATCACACATGCCACAGGGTAACTAAGCCCATGCACCACAACTATTGAGCCTGTATGCTGGCTCTAGAACCTGTCTGCCACAACTAGAGAGCCTGTGTGCTGCAACTACAGAGCCCCCATATCACAGCTAGATATGAAGCCTGTGCGTCACAACAAAGATCCCACGTGCTGCAACTAAGAGCGAATGCAGCCAAATAAGTAAATAAATACATATTTTAAAATAAATAAAAGCACACACATCCTATTCATGGTGGCTCTCCCTTCATAACCTAAGCACCCCCCAAAGGCCCTACATCCTAATACCAACACATTTGGAGGTTGTATTTTTAACATATGAATTTTTGGGGAAACAATCACGCAATAGCAATAAATTTATAATTATTTTAATATTTTGGTTTTAAAAAATATCCTAGAATAATAAAAAGTGTAGTTACAAGTCAAAATTTTAGTTTTTTTTTCTATTTGTCAATTTATTTACCTTTATCAGAGAAATATGTATTTTCATATGGCCTCAAGTTACTGGTGTCCTTTCATTTGAACTTGAAGTACTCCCTTTAGCATTTCTTGAAGGATAGGTATTATGGTACTGAACTCCTTCAGCTTTTGTCTGAGACTGTCTCTCATTTTCCTCATTTTTGAAGAATAATATTGTAAGATATAGAATTGTTGGTAGGTAGTTTCCGCCATACTTTAAGCATATCATTTCACTCTCTTCTGGCCTGCAAAATTTCTGATGAGAAAGCAACTGACAACCTTACTGACAATCACAATTAAGTGGATCATAATAATTGTCACATATAACTTTGTTTATATATATTTCTTAATGCTAACCTATTTACAAAAGTACTTATTGTTACAAAATTTTGTATTTATCATTCTAAGATTACTTAACAAATCTATATTTTTATTCTACTTATTTATAAAATAAGAGGTTATTAGCCAAAATTATGAATTCATAGCTGAAATGTGTGGTAAAACATTCTTGATAAGAGTTTTTCCATGTCAGAATTTTGATATGAACTCCGGCATTTCAGTTTGATTTTAGCTTTGATAGATCCAGTGAGATAATTCAATGTTGACTACGGAATTAAAAATCTCTCAGGGCTCTCCTTCATTCATTACAGTAAAAGTGTTTTCTATGTTTTGAAAACTCATGTGTATGTAAGTCTATTCAATGATATTCTCCAGTTAAAATGATCTCCATGTCAGTTACATACACATAGTATGTAAATCCTCTGCATGGACATCCCCTCTTTGTAACATTTCTACTAGATATCATCAAAATTCAGTCTAATTTAGTCCATAAAGTGAACACTTTATGCTGGGCTAGTGTTTACACTGCACCATAACTGAGTTCTATGAATCTGCTGAATTCCTCACTTACCTCATTCCCAGGTTTCACATGTGGATGACCAGTGTTCACACCTGAAGAAATTTACTATTTTCTTACAGCTACATTGTTCCACCAGGAAAATAACTTGCCTGGATATCATTTCTTGCTTTTAATGGTCAAAATTTTTGCTTGAAATAAGACAAAAATAATAATTAAATTAAATAAATAAATAAGAAACGACACATGTGACATTTGGGGATTAAATTGTTGAAAAGTACATTACATGGGGAAAGAACATGAATTTGAGGAATACACCAGTGGAATAGAAACATGGTTTAGAAAAATGTTAATAAGATGTTCAGTGTTTAGGTAAAAGAAAACTAAAATAAATTCAGACGCTACAGGGAATATGAGAGGAAAAATTATTAAGGAGACCGTGGCAAAGACAAAAACATGAAATTTTAACTCTCACGCGGACAGGAATTTTGCTTCTCTGAGGTGAAAAGTACAGGGGGAAGCGTGAAGAGAAATTTATGTGTGATGCATAATGACAGAATCTGGATAATTTGACTCAATGGCTTCACATACATTTCTAAAAATATCCTTTAGTCGAGCCAACTTCCAGTTGACATTCCAAGTGCCCTGCTCCCTCCCCACACAGAACACATGTGTCTGGAGCTGACTTGGACCCCAGCCTGGGGAAACCCTCCTCTTCCCTCCACACCTACTCTTCTTGCTCCAACTGGGAAATTATATCTGTTTGGCAGAGCGGATGCCCTGGTACGTGTGGGAAATGCTAGATGGATCTGAAGTTCTGTGCTGAGAACAGTGCATGCAATGCAAGTGCAGGACAACATGCCAAGGCTCAAGTGTGAGGGCATCAATGGCAGCCCAAGTTCGAGCACCCTGAAGGGGGGAAACACTGAAGGTTGTCACCCGACACTTCACTCAAAGACAGTAAAAGTCTCTGGTTGCTGCTCTTCTTGCCCAAGAGGAAAGACAGGCTGCATGCTGCCTAGACGTCTCAGCCAGGAAGGAAGCAACGTTTTCATAATGTGGTTAACACTGTTTTCTAACAGAATCCAATGAACTTAAGACCCATGAGATTATTACTTGGAGTTCATGTAGAAAGGGGGATAAAAGCTGTTATGTGTATTTTGCTGTGTTCAAACCTCATAGTAGTCCCCCGAGCAGAAGAATTACTTAGCAACATAAAGTCACTTGTCTGTTAGATAAAATAGCCCTTATCTGTGTCCAGCATTATTCTGCGTGTTGGTGGCAGACTAGTAAGGAGTACGTGCGATTGTGGTAATGGAGACTGTATCTCAATGCAGGGACACATGTGCTGTGATAAGTAAAGGAACACATTCGTTCCAGGTTGCTCTAAGTGTTACAGAAGCATGAGTCAGGGCCAAGAGTGCAGCAGCATATGTGGAAGCTGCAGAGCCTATCTCAATAAGACATGCATAAGGAAGTAAATATTGAGAGACGCACCCAGAAGATGAAACAACGGGCGTCCTCCAGCATCACGTCTGTGTACATCTTTGTCTGCAATGTGTCCAGCACGTCCTACTCTTTATGAGTGAGTTCTACAAACACGTCCTCAAAGGTCACTGATCTCTAAAGCCCCGTCAATGGATTCTCTGGGCTGATGTGGCATGTGCCTTTCATACATATTCAGAAATAGATATACTGTGAAGGAATGTTACTAAAGGAAACATATGAGGTGTTGTGTAAAATAACCTATCAATTTCCCAAGAAAGTGGTAATCCAATTTCCAGATAGGTTATTATAAAAATTTTACATGCAAATTCATAAGTAATATTCTCCTCCCAATTCCAAGTAAGTCTGTAGGTGCATCAAAAGGCAATCAATAGCCCTGATCTGCCACTTTGTCAATCGACAGGCAGTGGGGGTAGAGATAGAGCTGAAGCTCCATGTACATTTTACGTGTTTTTTTCACGTATTGAATGTGTATCTGGAGTCCTGCTTTTCTTTCCCGGGTTAGAGCCGCAGACACCAGTCGTCAGAACTCATGAGATTTGCTGGCTCCATGTGTCAGGAAAGCCCAGGATCAACTTTTCTCTTCTACATAGTGCTCTCCTCTGGGCTTGGAATATGAGACTTAAGTCAGCCCACGCCCTCCCATGGATCTCTTTTACCTGCTGCTGTTTAGTTTTGCTCTATTTATACCTTCACTATGCAAACCTACAACTGTGGCTCCAAAGCCTGTGCTAACCTAGGACTCTGACTCCAAAATACCCCAGGAAACTTGTCACTCAATAAGGGAAGTCTACAATCCCTCAGTCCTTAAGTTTATTAGTATTATGATGGGTAGTAGTACAGTTAATATCTTCATGATTGTAATCACTATTGATATTATTATTTATCACTATTGTTGTTATTGCATTTCTTATTAAGTTTCTCTGCTCATGAATGTATCCAACTTACTGAAGAGTATTGTGGAGGGTTTTCAACAGACTTACATAAACACGGTGCTTCCTGGTTCCTGCTGTGCTTATGGGTACTTGTGGGTCAGAGAGCCTCCTGACATATTCAGACATACCCAGTGGAGGAAGGGACAGTTGTTACTGGTACGTGAACCCCAGGGAGTACACTCTTGACTTTCTTGAGCCTCTAGAAAAATGTTTAAGTCCTCTTAAGTGACCAGAAAGTGGTGCTAGTGCAAGAGCCCTGGAAGACACCCTTGTCCTGCCAGACTCAGCACAGGATTTTCCACCTCAACTCTGTGCCAGGAACCACTATCATGTCTCCTGGGAAGGCTGGAGAGGGTGTCGCTCCTGGAGTCCAGTCCTCCGAATTAGAAAAGTCAGACCAGGAGCTGACATTGTGACAAGTGAGGAGGAAGGAGTGTATCCTTGACATGCCTGAATCTGGGAACATGTTCTAAATTCACTCAGGGATCCAGGAAAAGCTGGTGCGGCACTGGCAGACATAGAGATGGTGACGTGGCTGCTCAAGTAACCATTTCTTTTTCGAAGTCCCCCAGGGAGCCCCTGCACTGTTTGTGCCAACATATCATCCTCCCTGCTGACCCAGGATCACCTGCTTGTTTTCTCCTCTCAGGACAAATTTCTTTGTGCAAACCTAGCGTTCTGACTCTAAACTATCCCAGAGGACATCTGATATAGGTACCCTGAAATTTACTTAGAGAAGTCTGTACGCAAATCTGCAATCTTTCTATGTTTACTTTTCTCTTTAACAGTAGTAATGGTAATATCATCATAATTCTCACTATTATTGTTTTTAGTCCATTTTATTACCTTTATTAATATGCATTATCTTTGTGGTTGTTTCTACATAACATTGAGTAGACCTGCTCTATGCTAAAGATTGTCTGATTTACTGCAGATCATTATGGAGGGTTTCCCAACATACAAAATACATACACCTAGTTACTCCTGAGCTCCCACAGCACTTAGCTGGGTGCCCTCGACTCAAGGTCTCTATGAAGCTGGGGCTGAGGTCTCAGCTGTCGCTCCACAGGGGAGGATTTTTTCCCAGACTCACTGAGATGGGTACTGACAGGATGCAGTCTGAGCTGAGAGCCTAGTGCCTCTGCCTGGAGGCCTGGGACTTCCCTGTGTTATCTCCTATGTGGGCCTCTCCATATGGCACCTAGTAACACCCATGCAGGCTTCCCCAGGTCCAGGGATAGGAGAGACAGACAGACAGAAACAGAGAGAGAACACAGGATGCAGCAAGTGAGATGTAAGTGACAGAGGTTCTGTCAATGAATCTTAATACTGACCTCCCCTGATTTGCTATATTCTGTTGGTCAGAAGCCAGTCACTAGCTACTTAGTACTTGCACAAAGAGTGGAGTTTCCTCGCTGCATGTGGATCACAGTCTGTGGCTGGGAACACCCAGGAAGGCATGTTCAGTGGTCTCCCCCAGAACTGGGAAAAGTGGATGTATTCTGGAAATAACTGAAAGTGACGAAAGTCCAGCCTCAATCATCAGAAGAGAAGTGAAAAGGAGACAGTGGGTTATGTGTCATTTTTCATCCACTAAAGCAGCAAAACAAAAGCTCCCCAAACTCCTGAAACTGGAACCCTTGGTGTGAATGAGGCACAGGACCACTCATTCCTCAGTGGTAGGAGGGGCACCGACTCTTCCTGGAGGATGATGGCTGCCCCATCCCCAGATGCCACCCACTTGATTAAGGAGGTTACTTCTAGAAAGCAAAGGCGCAGTGGTCAGAGGTGTGTGCGAAGAATCCACGTGGGTGGTGTTGTCTGTCTTATTTCTAAGAGCTCTGCATGGACACCTGCTTCCAGAGGGGAGCTGGTCACTTGAGAACAGGCTGCAGCTGTTTAAAGTGACAGTGTCCATACTACGCAAAGCAGTCTACAGGTTTAATGGGATCACTATCAAATTACACATGACATTTTTCCACAGAAGTAGAAGAAATAACCCTAAAATGTATATGGAACCATAAAAGACCCAGAATTGCCAAAGCAATCCTGAGGAAAAAGAACAAAGCAGGAGGCATAACCCTCCCAGACTTCAGACAATGCTACAATGCTAATCAAAACAGCCTGGTATTGGAACAAAAACAGACATATGGATCAATGGAAAAGAATAGAGAGCCCAGAAATAAACCCACAGACCCATGGTCAATTCATCTCTGATGAAGAATAGACAATGGGGGAAAAGATAGTTTCTTCAGCAAGAGGTGTTGGAAAAGTTGGTTCATGCAAATCAATAAAGTTAGAACACTCTCCCACCATACACAAAAATAAACTCAAAATGGCTTAAAGGCTTAAATATAACACATAACACCATAAAACTCCTAAAAGGGAACATAGGCAAAGCATTCTCTGATATAAACTGTACCAGTGTTTTCTTAGGTCAGTCTCCCAAGACAATAGAAATAAAAACAAAAATAAACAAACGGGACCCACTCAAACTTATAAGTTTTCTCACAGCAAAAGAAACCATAGACAAAATGAAAAGACAACATACCGACTAAGAGAAAATATTTCCAAATGATGCGACCAACAAGGGTTTAATTTCCAAAATATACAAACAGCTCATACAACTCAATAACAAAAAACCGAACAAACCAATCAAAAAATGGGCAGAAGACTGAAACACACATTTCTCCCAAGAAGATATACAGATGGCCAATAGGCACATGAAAGGTTGCCCATCATCACTAATTATTAGAGAAATGCAAATTAAAACTACAATGAGGTACCACCTCACACCAGTCAGAATGGCCATCATCAAAAGTCTGCAAATAACAAACGCAGGAGGGGGTGTGGAGAAAAGGGAACCCTCCTCCACTGTTGGTGGGAATATAAATTGACACAGCCACTATGGAGAACAGTATAGAGGTTACTAAAAATAGAGTTGCCATATGATCCTGCAATCCCACTCCTGGGCATATATCCAGAGAGAACCATAATTCGAAAAGATACATGCACCCCAATGCTCATAGTAGCACTATTTATAATAGCTAAGACATGGAAGCAACTTAAATGTCCATCAACAGATGAATGGATACAGAAGATATGGTGCATATATACAATGGAATATTACTCAGCCATAAAAAGAATGAAATAATGCCATTTGCAGCAACATGGATGCAACTGGAGATTAGCATACTAAGTGAAGTAAGCCATAAAGAGAAAGACAAATACTATATGGTATTACTTATATGTGAAATCTAAAATATGACACAAATGAACCTATCTACGAAACAAAACAGACTCACAGACATAGAGAACAGCCTTGTGGTTACCAAGTGGGAGGGGGTTGGGGAAGGATGGACTGAGAGTTTGGGGATAGAAGCTGCAAACTATTGCATATAGAATGGATAAATACAATGTCCTACTGTATAGCACAGGGAACAGGATATTCAATATCCTGAGCTAAACCATAATGGAAAAGAATATAAAACAGATGTATATATGTGTATACGTGAGACACTTTGCTATACAGCAAAAATTAATACAACATTGTAACTCAACTATATTCCAATTAAAAAAAAATCAGTTGATGTGAACAACGCTAAAGGCCAAATGATCCTAAGAGTCATATACAGAGCATTCTATCCAACATACGCTGAATACACAGTCTTCTCAAGTGCAGAAAAAATATTTTCTAGAAAAGACCACATGATAGACCATATATCAAATTTTAGTAAACTCAGGAAGACTTTAATTATACCAAGTATATTGTCTGAGCATATTATTAAACTAGAAATCAATAACAGGATGAAAACTGGAACTCAAACGAATACAAAAAATTTGATCAACACTCTCCTGACCAACTAATTTATCAAAGAATAAATTTAAGAAGAAATAAGACAGTATTTTGAGACAAACTGAAATGGAAACACAGTATACAAAAAGCTATGGGATGCAGCAAAAGGAGCGTTAAGAGAGAGGTTTATTGCAACAAATGCCTACCTTACGAATTAAGAAATATCTCGAATAAAAAACCTAACTCTTCTGTTCAAGGACCTGGAAAAAGAACAAACTGAGCCCAAAATTAGCAGAAGCAAGAAAATTATAAAGATTACAGCAGAAATCAATGTCATAGAGAAGAGGAAAACAACAGAAAAGATTAGTGATATTAAGAGTTGGTTCATTAAAAGATAAAATTTCGAACCTTTTGCTAGACTAACCAAGGAAAAGGAGAGAAGACCCAAATCAACAAAATTATAAATAAAAGAGAAAACATTACAACTCTACTACAGCGATAAGAAGGATAACATGTTACTTTGAACAACTACATGCTAACAAGCTGGGCAACCTAGATAAATGGAAAAAATTCTTAGAAACATACAACCTACCAAAAGTGAATTAGGAAGAAAGAGAAAATCTAAATGAAGCAATTAGTAGTATGGAAATTAAATCAGTAATCAAAAATCTTCAAATGAAGAAAACTCAAGATCAAATGGCTTCACTGGTAAATTTTACCAAATATTTAACGCATTAATGTCAAACCTAAAAGTCTTCAAAAAACAAAGAGAAAAAATGGATGAGGAGGAATATCTCCCAAACTCATTTTACGAGGCCGGCATTACTTTGATATAATAATCTGAAATGGACACTGCCAATTACAGGCCAATAACACTGATGAATATAGGTTTAAAAATTCTGAATAAATACTAGCAAATCAAATAAATGGGATGCATCATATTAAGAGAACATAAGGAAAATATAATATCAATAGGCACAGAAAAAGCATTTGTTAAGTTAGGTATAAAATGAATGTAACTCAACATAATAAAGGCTAAATATCGGGGCTTCCCTGGTGGCGCAGTGGTTAAGAATCTGCCAGGATATGCAAGGGACATGGGTTCAAGCCCTGGTCCGGGAAGATCCCACATGCCAAGGAGCAACAAAGCCCGTGCACTGCAACTGCTAAGCCTGCGCTCTAGAGCCCGTGAGCCACAACTACTCAGCCTGTGTGCCACAACTACTGAAGCCCATATGCCTAGAGTGCATGCTCTGCAACAAGAGAAGCCACTGCAATGAGAAGCCCACGCACCACAACGAAGGGTAGCCCCCACCTACTGCAACTAGATAAAGCCCGCATGCAGCAACAAAAACCCAATGCAGCCAAAAGTAAATAATTTTTTTAAAAGGCCAAATATGACAAGGTCACAGTTCAAAGCACACTCAAGAGTGAAAGTGTGAAACTTTTTCTCTAATACCAGAAACAAGACAAGGGAGTCCACTCTCACCACTCATTCAGCATAGAAATGGAAGTCCTAGCCAGGGCAATCAGTCAAGGAAGAGAAATAAAAGGCATCAAAATTGGAAATTAAGAGGTAAAAATGTGTCTATATTAAGATAACATGATTTTATATATAGAAACTCTGAAAAACTTCACCAAAAACCTGTTAAAACTAATCAACATAATCAGTAAAGTTGCAGAATAAAAACTTAAAATGCAAAAATCAGTCATATTTCTATATACTAACAATGATCTGAAAAAAGAAAACCATTCTATTTATAAGAGCATCAAAACTAATAAAATAATAAGGAATAAATTTATCTAAGGAGATGAAAGGTATCTACAAGCTACAATACACTGATGAAAAAAATTGGAAAAGACAGAAATAAACGTAAAGTTATCCCTTGTTCATGATCGGAAGAATTAATATTTTCAAAATGTCCATACCACCTAAAGCCATCTATGGATATAATGCAATTCCTATCAAAATCCAATGGCATTTTTTAAAGTAGAAAAAAAAACAGAGAAATGTATGAGGAATCACAAAAGAACTTGTATATGTAATGCGACCATGAGAAAGAACAGCAAACCTGGAGGTATCACATTCTATGATATCAAACTGTATTATAAAGCTATAGTAATGTAAGTAGTATGGTACTGTCATGTAGAAAGGCATACACAACAATGGAATAGAACTGAGAATCCAGATATAAACCCATGCATATAAGGTCAACTAATATTTGATAAGAGAGTCAGGAACACTCGGTGGAGAGACAATCTCTTCACTAAACAGTGCTTGGAAAACTGCATAGTTATATGCAAAAGAATTAAACTAGACTCCTGTCTAACACCACTCATGACAATTAAATAGAAATAAGATAAGGTAAAGACAACTGTAAGACGGGACGCTTTTCTTCCTGGAAGAAAACAGTAAAAATCTTTTTAACACAGGTCTTTAATATTATGTTTGATGATACCTTAAGCACAAGCAACAATTTAAAAAGTTAACAAGTAGAACAATACCAAACTAAAAATCTGCTACACAACAAAATAAAATAAATAACGAAAAGAGCCTATGTAATCAAAACTAATATTTGCAAACCTTACAACAAATAAGGGGTTGTTATCCAAAATACATCATAGAACTCAGTAGCACAAAATAAATTAAGCTAATTAAAACCTGTTGCAAAGACCCCAACGGACATTTTTTCAAAGAAGATATGTGAATGTACAACAAATACATGAAAATATGTTCAACGTCATTACACACCAGGGAAATTAAATCTAAACCACAATGAGATATCACCTCAGGACTGTTAGAATGGAATTCATCAAAGAGACAAGAGATCTGCTAGTAAATGCTAGCAAAGATGTGGAGAAAAAGGATGATTTGTGTGCTTTTGCTTGTCTTATAAATTGGTTCAGCTTCTATGGAAAACACTAGAGAAGGCCCTCAAAAGTTAATACGACTACCATATGGTCCAGCATTTTCATCTATGGAAATATATTGAAAGAATTAAAAACACTATGTTGAAGAGATATCTGCACCTCCATGTTCATAGCAGCAGTGTTTACAATAGCCAAGACATGGAAAAAACGTGTGTCTATCAACAGATCAGTGGATATAAACCTTGTGGTATATTTAGAAAATGGAGTAACATTCAGCCATAAGAAAGAAGGAAATCTTGCCATTGGTGACAATATGGATGGACCTTGAGGGAGTTAGACTAAGTGAGAGAAGTCAGACCAAGCTTATATGTGGGAAAAAAAAAAAAAAACCACAAGAAACTCATAGAAAAAGGTCAGATTTTTGGTTACCAGAGGAGGGAGGTGAGAAGAGGCAGAATTTGATGAAGTCCAAAAGTACCAACTTGCAGGATAAATAAGTATTGAGAATATTATATACAACATGATGAATAGAGTTAACACTGCCATATGGTATATTTGAACGCTGTTAAGCAAGTAGATCTTAAGAGTTCTCATCACAGGAAAATATATTTTCCTTATTTTTCTTTTCTTGCATCTATATAAGACGATGTATGTTAACTAATCTTACTGCAGTAACAATTTCACAATATATGGAAGTCAAATCATTATAATGTGCATTTTCAACTTAAATAGTACTGTGTTCAATTATATCTCAATAAAACTGGAGGGAAAATTACAACAGCTTTACAATAATATCTTTGAAATTAAAAAAAAATCTTAAAAGGAAATTGAAACACAACTTGCTAAAACTTATGGGCTGCAAGAAAAACAGTAATAAGAGAGTTTATTGAAAAAAATGCCTACAATAAGAAAAAAGAAAGATCACAAGTAAACAACCTTACTTCTCACGGGACTAGCAAACAAAGGAAAAACCACTAAGCTCACAAGTAGCAGAGCAATGAAATAAGAAATATGAGAACAGAAATAAAACAGAGAACATGCAAACAATAGAAAACATCAATGCAAGAGGTGGTTTTTGAAATGAAAACAAAATTAACCTTTTAGCTATACTAATGAAGAATAAAAGAGAATACTCAAATAAAATCAGAAATGAAAAAGGAAACATTACAACTGATGCAACAAAAATACAACAGCTCATGAGAGGTGACCGTCAACACATATATACCATCAAGTTTGATACCCTAGAAGAAATGAATTCCTAGCAACATAAAAACTACCAAAACTGAATCATGAGGAAATAGACAAACCAAACAGACCAATGATGAGTGAAAAGATTGTATCAGTAATAAAAGATTTACCAAAAAAAAAAAAAACAGGCTAGGACCAGATGGAAATTTTCCAATTTCCATTGGGAAATTCAACCAAACATTTAAATCGAATTAAAACAACTCCATGTCAAAGTTTTCTAAAAAAACTTTGAGGTACATTCCCAAACTCATTTGATGAGTCCAGCATTATCCTGATACCAAAGCTACATAAGAACATTACAAGAAAAAAAAAAAAACAACCGTCAAGTATTACTAACATAGATGCAAAAATTCTCAGTGAAATACTAGCAAACAAAATTCAACAGTATATTGAAAGGATCATACACCATGATCAAGTGGAATTTATCCCTAGAATGCAAGGGTAATTCAACCTATGTAATTCAAACATGTGATGCACCACATTAAGAGAATGAAATATGAAAATCATATGGTTATCTCAATAGATACAGAAAGAGAATGTGAAATAATTAAAGAACCTTCCATGATAAAAAATACTCAACAAATTGCTATACGTAGAATGTACCTCAACACAATAAAAGTCATATTGAACAAATTCACAGCAGACATTAAAATCAATGGTGAAAGTTTGAAAGGTTTTTCTGCTAAAAATATAAACAAAATAAGTTTTGTGCACTCTCACCACTCCTTTTCAGCATAATACTGGAAGCCACAGCCAGAGCAATTAGGCAAGAAAAATAAATAAAAGAAATACAAATTGAAAAGGATGAAGTAAAGCTATTTCTGTTTGCATTTAATATAATCTTATATAGGGACAATCCCAAAGATTCCAAAAAAATGTATTACTAATTATAGACAAATTCAGTCAAGTTGCAAGATACAAAATCAACATGTGAAGAGCAATTGTACTTCTATATACTAACAACAATTTGAAAAAGAAATGTAAAAAGCAATCATATTTAAAATGGCATCAGAAATAAATAAAACATTTAGGAATAAATTAAACCAAGTAGGTAAAATATCCATACACTGAAAATGAAAAAACACTGATGAAAAAACTGAAGATACAAATAAATGAAGAACGTTTCCATGGTTATGAAACAGAACAATATTGTAAAAATATCTATACTACCCAAAGCTGTCTATAAATTCAGTGCAATCTCTGTCAACATTCCAATGATTTTTTCAGAGAAAGAGAAAACAACCCTAAAATTTGTATGGAACCACAAAACACCACTAATAGCCAAATCAACCTGGTCAAAGAAGAACAAATCTAATGGCATCACAATTCCTAACTTCAAACTTTATTACAAAGCTATAGTAATCAGAACAATAGATTCTGGCAAAAAATAGAGACTTAATCCAATGAAACAGAATCAAGAGCACGGAAATAAAACCAGTCATTTACTGTTAACAAATATTTGACAAGGGAGCCAAGGACATGTAGTAGGGGAAATACAGTCTCTTGGATAAATGGTGCTGGAAAAAAACTGGATAACAACCTACAGAAGAATACAATTGGACCCCTTTCTTGTACCACTCACAAAAATTAACTCAAAGTGGACTGAAGGCTTAAATATAAGACCTAAAGCTGTAAAACTACTTGAAGAAAGCATAAAGAACAAATTTCTCAATATAGTTTTGGCAAATATTTTTCGGATATAATACCAAATGTGGGAGCCACAAAAGCAAAAAAAAAAAAGAAAAGTGGAACAGCAAACAAACAAACGAAAAACTTTGCATAGCAAAATGAACAATCAGCAAACTAAAAAGCAGCTATAGAACTGGAGAACATATGTGCAAACCATTTTTTTGATAAGGGGCTAATATTCAAAATATATGAAAAGTAACATAAAATAATAGCAGTCAAAAATTAAATAAAAAATGGGCTAAAGGACTTGAAAAGACATTTTTCCCCAAAAAAGACATACAGATGGCCAACAGGTACATGAACAGATGCTCAACACCAATAATCATCAAAACCACAATGATACATCAGCTCACACCTGTTAGAATGGCTATTATAAAAATGAGAAGAAAAAACAAATGTTTGTGTGAATGTGAAGAAAAGGCAACTTGTGTGCATATTTGGTGGAAATGTAAACTGGTACAGTCTAATGAATGTAAAAGAATTCAACTGGACCCCTATCTCACACTACTCACAAAAATTAACTCAAAAGAGATTAAAGACAAACATGTATGACTTGAAACCATAAAACACCTAAAATAATCCTGGGGGAAAATCTCCTTGTCCTTGGTCTTGGGAATAGTGATTTTTTGGTTATGACCCCAAAGGACAGGCAACAAAGCAAAAGCAAAAATAAACTGGGACTAAGAAAATCTAAAAAACCTTCTGCACAGAAAAAAATAAAACCACACAGAAAAGCAAAACAAAACAAAAAACAACTGGTTAAAAATGGAGAAAGGATCTGAATAGATATATTTTCCAAAGAAGACATACAAATGTCCAACAGATATATGAAAAAGTGTTCAATGTCTTTAATCATCAGGGAAATGAAAATCAAAATCACGAGATCATCTCACTCCTGTTAGAATGGCTACAGCCAAAACACAAGAGATTACAAGTGTTTGAAAGAACATGGAGAAAAGAAAATCCTTGTGCCTTGTTGGTAGAGATGTAAATTAATACAGCCACTGTGAAAAACAGTATGGAGGTTCCCCCCAAAATTATAAGTAGTATCCAGTTGTTCCAGTACCATTTGTTGAAGAGACTATCCTGCCCAGTGAGTGTGCTTTATTCCCATCTCAAATATTACTTACTTATACACTGGGGTTTACTTCTGGGCTCTCTATTCTGTTCCTTTAGTCTATGTGTGTATTTTAGTGCCAATATCATAGTGTCGTGTAACTACAGCATTGTAATATTGTTTCTTTTTGTTTAAAATAAATTTATTTACTTATTCACTTATTTTTGGCTGTGCTGGGTCTTTGTTGTTGCGCGCGGGCTTTCTCTAGTTTCAGCGAGTGGGGACTACCCTTCCGTGTGCTGTACGGGCTTCTCATTGTGGTGGTTTCTCTTGTTGCAGAGCATGGGGTCTAGGCACGCGGGATTCAGTAGTTGTGGCACGTGGGTTAAGTAGTTGTGGTTCGTGGTGTCTAGAGCACAGCCTCAGTAATTGTGGTGCACTGGCTTAGTTGCTCTGTGGTATGTGGGATCCTCCCAGACCAGGGCTTGAAATTGTGTCCCCTGTATTGGCAGGCGGATTCCTAGCCACTGCACCATGAGGGAAGCCCCTGTAATATAATTTTAAATCAGGAAGTGTGATGACTCCCAATTTTTTCTTTCTCAGGATTGCTCTGGTTATTTGCGGCCTCCTGTGGTCACGTACAAAATTTTAAAATTGATTTCTCTATATCTGTAAAAGATGCTGCTGGAATTCTGATAGAGATTGCATTGAACCTATAGATGTCTTTGGGTAGTATGGACATTTTAACAACAATAATTCTTCTGATCACAGAACACAGTACTGTATATCTTTTCACTTGTTTTGTCTTCTTCAATTTTTTTTGATCAAAGTCTTGTAGTTTTCAAAGGACAAATTTTTCATTTCCTTCGTTAAGTTTATTTCTAAATATTTATTCGTTTTAATGCAATTTTGAAAGGGGAAATGATAGTGTCTTCACCAAATTCTGTTGGGAAAACTGGAAAACCACATACAGAAATATGAAACTGGACACCTATCTTATACCACTCACAAATATTAATTTGAAGACTGAAACATAAGACCAGATACTATAAAACTCCAAAAGAAAACATAAAGAAGAATCTACTTAACACTGGTTTGGGCAATAATTTTGGGATATGATCCCAAAAGCATAAGCCAGAAAAGTAAAAACCAACAGATGGGATTATATGAAACTAAAAAGCTTTATATATATATATATATATATATATATATATATAGTCTACATACAGATTAGGAGAGAATATCTGCAAATCATACGTTGCATCAAAGAGTATAAGCTTTCAGTTTTAAGATGAGTAAGTTCTGAGAATTTTAACATGCATTATGGTGGCCATAGCTAACAACGCTGTATTATATATTTGAAAGTTGCTAAGGGAGTAGATCTCAAAAATTTTACCACACAAAATAGTTAATGATGTGAGTTTATAGAGGAATCCTTATTGCGGTAATCATTTCACACTATATATCTGTATCAAATCACCACACTGTACACCTTAAACTTACACAGTGCTGTATATCAATTATGTCTCAATAAATCTGGAGGAGAAAAGAAAAAAAAGAAGAATTTCAAGATGGACACAAGAGCATGAAACCAAGCATGGGCCTTTCTGAGTGAAGAACCTTGTGTCATATCCATGTAGCTGGCCCCAGTTCTACCTGCAAAACCACAACGAATATCTGACCACTGGTCCCCATCACCAGGGCTAACAACGTGCCTGAGCTCCCACCTTGGTTACTACAGCAGTCTCCTAATTGGCGCCCCAATCCTCCTTTTGCCCCTTCAGTCAGTTGGTAGGACAGCAGCCAGAGGAAGTCAGATGATAGCCCTCCTCTGCTTACAACCATTCACTGGTCCTTTGCTTCACACAGAGTAAAAGCCAATGTCCTTTAAATGGCCGACAATCTGTTGACAACACCAAGGGCTCTATCCCTTGCTCACTTAACTTCAACCACCCAGCATTCCCAACTTTCCTCAAACAAGCCAGCCATGTTCCTTCTTTACAGCATTTTACCTTGCTCTCCCCTCTGCCTGGAATCTGCTTTTGCCACCTATGCACACTGTGTATGCCCTCTCTCATATCTTTTAAGTCTTATTCACAGGTATTTACTGAGCAAGACTATGTGCTGGACAGTATTCAAGGCACAGATGTTTGGACCCAGCATCTCTCTGATCCTTCTGAGATGGAGCATCATTTCATAAACTTACTGGTTATTTTTTCTGGAAAAAACAGATACATAAATATGGGAGTGTAGGAATCGCTCAGGCAAAATCCCAAATAATAGATACAGATGTTTAATTATCAGAAAGGTGGAGCATAACTTCCCAACTCCCTAAATGTGTCCTGCACGCAGTGACAGCCTTCCAAACGGTACACACTGAATGGAAGGGAGTAAAGATTGATGTCACAGTGAGGAACTTGACAAACTCCACCTCAGCCAGGTGATCAAGGGCAACATCAACAGTAGTAAGTCATCTGCAGAGCATGTGCCCTTGATATGAAGTGAAACACATAACCCCAGGTTAATCACGAGGGAGACAACAGGTAAATCCCAATTCGAGACTGTCAAGGTCATCAAAAACAAGAAATGTCTCAGAAACTATAACTAACAGTGTCCTAAAGAGAAATGGCAGCTAAATGGAATGAGGGTGAGATATCCTGAATGCAATCCTAGAAGAAGAAAAGGTAAGTCTAAGAAAATTTGAAAAAAGTGTGGGTTATAGTTAATCATCAGGTGTCAACACTAGTTCATTAACTGTAAAAATGTACCCTAATGACATGAAACGGTAATAAGAGAGGAAACCGAGTCTGGGCTAATTGTGAAATCCTGCACTATTCTTGCAAATTTTCTATAAATCTGAAACAATTTTAAAATGAAAATGTATTAAACAAATTTTTATTTTTTTCTAACACATATTATTTTTAAATTGTCCTACCAGTAATTACTATTAATTTTCCCTGTCACCTAGCTGTACTGTTTCATTTTGTTAAATAGAATTTATAACAGAGAGAAGTAAATTACCCATTATAGTAGAAAATTTCCAATAACACCAATTTTACATATTTTATGTTAAATTAAGAATGCACATGTGTATAATCATTTATTATATATTTTGTTATTTGGGAGTTTTTCTTTTTTTTCTTTTGGCTGCTGTCATTTTACTGGTATGGCTGTATCCTGAGTCACTTTCTAAGAAGTCACTCACCAGAGATGTCTGTCAGGACTCAGAAGTGAGTCTACATGTCACTTCATGGCTGAACATATTCAAACAGCCCATTTATAAAATAAAAATAAAATAACTAATAATTCATTGTGACTGGTTCATTTATTCCAAGAATGCTTTTTAAAATTTTGTTTCCATGCTTACATTTCATACTAATGGAACAAAGTCAAATTATGTGCCAACTCAAATATTACATTAGAATAATGAGAACAGAGTTCTGACCACAAAAATTCAATGTTTCATCCTGATATTTTCTAATCAGAAGTGTTTTTTAAAATATTCAGGGCTTCCCTTGTCCCGCAGTGGTTGGGAGTCTGCCTGCCGATGCAGGGACACGGGTTCGTGCCCCGGTCCGGGAGGATCCCACATGCCACAGAGCGGCTGGACCCGTGAGTCATGGCCGCTGAGCATGCGCGTCCGGGGCCTGTGCTCCGCAATGGGAGAGGCCACAGCAGTGAGAGGCCCGCGTACCGCAAAAAGAAAAAAAAAAAATTCAAACTCAGTTCCTAGGGGATAGCTGAAAGTGACAATATCAGAAAGCCCAAATGGCACACAAACTTGCAAGTGATTGTAGATGTTGTCATATAATAACCCAGAAATAAATTACCTCTTAGAAGATTACATAAAATTACTTGAAGCTCAAACCCTGGAATGCTTCCCAATTTTGTCAACCTTACATGTTATTATAATGTCTATATCCATTTAGCTCATGAGGTAGGTAAAGATAAAAAGTGATCTGTTCTTATGTGTTTAATACAGTTTAAAAAAGTATATAATGCTCCTAAGAAATCAGGTTAGATCTGGAATACAGATGAAAATATGAAATGAAAGTACTTTTGCTTTGTACAAGAGCAGTAGCCCATCATGTACAAATATGTCAGATGACAAGGTACCTTCATGTTAAAAAAGAAAAAAATGCCATCACTGCAAAAGAAAGCTTTATTGATTGTACTGAAGTAAAAGGAAAAACTAGATATGATATACCTCAGGTAATTACGAGTATATTGGGAAAAGATAATGTTGACATAAAAATGCTCATGCTCACAGATATCATACAGGTGTAACTGTGGCATATGTACGAAGACGTAGAAGCCACTTTCCTCCACTGAGCATGACGATGCCAAAATTGTGACCTGATCATTTCTTAACCTTAATGGACAAAATTTCTGCTCCCACAATTTAAAATATGACCTTTAAAATACTGTATAATGAGACGATGTGATATTTTAATGTCTGTTCTAAGTAGTACTTTAAACACACATAAATCTATCTAATTGTCAGTCAGAAAGATCAGATACAATCAACTATCATTCTATGCAAATGAATGGCATGTAACAAATATTCATATATGTGTGCGCCTATATAAAACATGTTAGCATATATGAATAAAATCAACTATGTTATATTAATATTTAATGTAAAATCATATTAACAAATACACTGTGGTGAAATAAGAAGCATATAGGTATAAATAGATTACAAATTTTTATGCAGTTGTCACAATGGGATAATATTGTGACCAAAGTGGAAATTGTAAAGAAAGTCATCCAAGAAAAACATCTTGACTATAGGAAAAATCGCATGCTTATTATAAGGCCTCTCCCCTTGTTTACAACCAATGTCAGAAAGTAACCTTGAACTAGGTTAGGAGAATAAAAACTTTAACACAACATAGGAATACTCTTTCTGTTGTAGAAAATAAACCAAAATAAAAAGTAAATGAATAAGCTACGAAGATTCTACAGATAGAAATATCAATTCTTATGGGAAAGAGGCTTAAAATACATAATAAGGAGATTATCGATATCCTAATTTCATCTTTGAATGGCACTATACAACATTAAGCTAAAAACTTTCATATTCTCTATTAGCAGAAAATTTATTTGCTATGAATGTATTTAATTTACAAAAAGCAGCCCCGTCTTACCTTTTAAGTATTCTGTTGAAGTTTTAAGTTTTAATATATTTCATCTTAAATGGTCTTATGAAGTATGCAATGGTTGGTATTTTAAAAATCGTCACTGTGCCTGGAACTTCTAAAAGTGATTCACGATTTTTTAAATTACATTCTTATAAAAATTTGGTATTGACATGAATATTATGATTTTTAATAATACTAGTCACATTGGAATATTGCAGAAAAATTTTCAATCAGCTTATGTGTATAAATATTTAAGACTGTCACTGTATTATGAGAAAATTTCAAACACAGCAATATTTTGACTTGAAAATGAGAAAAAAGCTAAGAACTACATCTTAAATATTGCTCATTGTGGGGCTTCCCTGGTGGTGCAGTGGTTAAGAACCCACCCCCCAATGCAGAGGACACGGGTTTGAGCCCGGGTTCGGGTAGATCCCACATACAGCGGAACAACTATGCCCGTGATCCACAACTACTGAGCCTGCGCCCTAGAGCCTGCGAGCCACAACTACTGAAGCCCACACACCTAGAGTCCGTGCTCTGCAACAAGACAAGCCACCGCAATGAGAAGCCGCACGCCGCGACAAAGAGTAGCCCCCGCTCGCCACTAGAGAAAGCCCATGCAACAACGAAGACCCAATGCAGTCAAAAGTAAAATAAATTAAATAAATTTTAAAAAGAATGATTTGTAAAAAAATAATAATAATAAATATTGGTGACGTAAAGAAAATAGCACAACATGAAAGTTGTGAGTTAAGTTTTATTGGGGGAAAAATAAAGACTATATCCAGGGAGACAGAATCTCAGATAGCTCCAAGAAACTGTTCCAAAGAGGCAGGGGGAAGGTCAGTGTATATGTAATTTTGGTGAAGGGGGAGTACACGCAATCGAGCACATCTAATTTTTGCAGAAGGTTTCTGCTCGGCTCATGCAGGCTCCGGCTAGTGACGTCACCATAAAGGATTTCAGTGCTTCTCTAGACACGAGGAGATACAAGAACTGGGCTCATAAAAGCTCTTCCTGAAAGTATCTAACTCTCTGAAGAGCTGTCCTGCCAGCTTCCCCCAAGCACAGAGCGGGTCATTTCCGCTCTCCACCCTGAACTCCTTTCAGGGGGTGTTGAAGGTCAGCGGCTGCAGCAGCTGCACCAGCACCTGATTTAATCCTTGTCGAGGTAGATGGCAAGTGCCGATCCATAGCTGACAATACGCTCCAAATAATTTTATTCCTTTAAGACGGAAAAGTAAAGTACAATAAATTCTGATTCTGACATGTTTAAACTATAAAACTTCACATAGTGTGTTTTACTACACTGTTTTTTTTACTCTTTGGGGCACGACCCCGTGTCCCCTGCATCGGCAGGCGGACTCTCAACCACTGCGCCACCAGGGAAGCCCTGTTTTTTTACTCTTTCAATACGTTTTCAACTAGATCCACGTTACCTGCACATCATCCGTGTATAGTCTGTTAGTTAAGGTCTTTGAACAAAGGAATAAGTGGATAATTCCGTGCTGTTGAGGACAAGGGGCGGAAACATTTCTCTTGGCCACTAAAAAAAAGAGACATTTTTACAACCTTCCGGGGGCGTCTGAGGAAACGCAGCAGAGTCTGTCCGCGACGGTGAACTCTCCCGGTCGCCCGCGCCCCAGCTCCTTCCCCGCGGCCCGAGGGTCCGGGGCCCAGCCGCGCCGCCCACGAGGACACGCGCTCCCCGCGCTCCGCCTCGGGCGGAGCTCCTCCCGCCAACCGCCCCGCGTCCGGAACAGACGCCCCGCCGGGAACAGCCTCCACGCCGCCGGCCCCTCGTAGACCGGATCCGAGGGACAACAAGCGACATCGAACGTTACCTGAGAAGGTGGGGATACACCGCGCGGGGTGGCCGGAAAGGAAGACGCGGAGCCTCGAGGAGCGGGCACAGCCCCTTTGCACCGGCCGGGGCGCGGGCGGGGAACGTCTTCCTCCCGCAGACCAGCCAGCCCCACACGCGGGCCCGCAACCGCCATGGCGCCTCCACTCCGTCCTCAGGGAAGACCGCCCATCAAGTCCGGGTGCAGTTGCGCATGCGCCCCATCGCCTGTGACATAGTGGCTTCGTGCCCCCCCTGCAGGCCCTTGGGGGAAGTGTAGGATGCTCGAACTCACTGGAGAACATGTGGCCCCTCCCAGCCAGGATGCTAAGTTACTCAAAATCTCAGTGCCCCAGCCTCTCTGCTGATGGCACTGGTGATGCTCTGATCCAGCCATGCCCGCTCTCTTGCCTGAGATGTGCCCCACTCTTTGGAGCCATGTCATCTGGTTTTTAGGTCATTCCCCCCAAAATGATAATAACCTCTATTCTATGCCACAATGACAGTATCCATTTCAGGTCCCTAAAAAAAGAGCCACCAATTTCCACCATCAGATTCTCCACTGGATCTTCAACCTGTTAGACACAGAGGACAGCTGCTCTGCTTCGAATAAAATTCTCTATAGTAATATACAGAGTTGATCACAATCACAAATAACTGAAACAGAAGATGAGAGTAGAAAATCTATGGACTTTTCCTCATTTGAGAATAGGAGTCCACAGTTAATTCCAAGAAATCGTTAGCTATCTGAAGCAGTGGAATACAGCTGACATACCTTGGAGCTTGTCAGGGAGGGAATCAAACTGTGTTTTCCCTCATTTAGCAAATCCTCTCAAAAAATAAGGAAACAAGAAAAAACGTTCTGCTTATGACCACCTTTATTCAATTATATTTTTATGCACAAGAAAGTAATGTAAAATACGTTAAATATAAAATATCAGAAAACAAAATGATAATGTATTTAAGATACACATTTCTAATATCCAAAATTATTTACAAAATTCATAATCAGTTCCTTAAATAAACAAACTCATGAATTACATTTTAAAACTTATCCTTTCAGAACTTCACGTGGGATTTTCTGTTTTCAGACTTTGGAAAGTAATTTTTCTTGAAAAAATTTCTTCAGAACATACTTTTGTTACAGACTTTAAAATTAGCTGCTTAACAGATATACATGAAAATATCAGTTGTTTGAACCTTTCATAAACTTACACTCACATCATATAACAGCTCAACAAAGGCTTCGAAATAGCAAATGATTCTGCTTGTTGATTTTCTTCCAATAAGAGATTCAGGGACCCAGCAACGTTCAATTTGTGGATTGTCCAACAACAACATGTGCTTTCAACTACGGGTATGTTCCTTGGGTTTATTCCACTCAATTGTAAAGGGAAAATGTATGGCAAATCAGGGAGCATGTTTCCAGGGCCTGAGCCTCTACAAAGAAAATATCACTTCCATCCCCAATTTACTTGCTGGGAACCACTTCACTGTGAATGATCTTCGTCCTTAGGGCTCCAGAGAATGTGGACCTTTTAGACACAGCAGGTGGGGGCATCAGACAGAGCTCACCTTTGAGGAGAGCCCTTCTTGCAGTGTTCATGCTGGTGCAGGAAGGTGGGGTACAGGTGCCCTGTCTCTTGCTTGTGCTAGGACATAGGTATCCTGGTCACTCCTGCTACATGTCCGCCTGCATCTGCCCATGTTAGGAGGCCTGTGTACCTGTGCCTGCCTGAGCTCACTCACGCCAACAACCCATCTACTCTTGCTGGAGCCTGAGGACCTGTCTGGCTGTGCACGTGCCTATGCATCTCTGCATCGAAGCCCTCTTTATATAATTTGAAAACTGAAGCCCAGAAAGAGGCAGGGACTTGTCTAGGACATCATATGTGACCAGAGGCCAGAATAAGAGTGAGGAATCCAGCTCCCTAAGCCAGTACTCAGTCCCTCCCATCACGTTTAGTTTTGAAATAAGAGCCCTTAAGATCCTGGTGAGCCCCTGCCAAGCCGGCGCAAGTTGGGCCATTACTCTCTCCGCATCTCCATGCAGACGCATGTATGTACAAATAGAAATCGGGTTCACAGCTGGGGGTGATGCGAGGGTGGTTAAGGAAGAGAAAACAATATGTAAGTGCCGAGGAGAGCAGGAAAATGTTGGAGACAGCTCTGCCATGGAGCAGGGGCGTCCACCCCTCTGGCAGTGTGTCCAGAGGTCGAAAGAATGAGGGGGATTCTCCAGGTTCCCACAGACCTGCCTGGGCGTGGGCCATCTCACTAGTGTTCTCCAGGGGACAGGGCCTGGGGTCTTACAGTCCACCATTCTGATCTTCTAGACCAAGGCTGAGCACACACCCCATTCCCCAGTGTAGACAGTGCTGCAGGGGAGAAGGGCTTTCTTTCTCTTCAAATTGTGTGCTTGCCGTGGTGGATTGCAAGTGTTCTGCATGCTTGGAAAGACTGTTGAGAACCTTGGTTCTCCACCACTGACTACTGTGTTCTGAGAGTTTGGCAAAATGCTTTCCACTTCACGGAGGTCCCTTAGAGGAGGGATTAGCTGGGGAAATGAGGCCTTGTGAGCACAAGCGGGCAGAGCCTCAGACCCAGAGCCAGGGTTCTAGGAAGAAGACCAGTCTTTGTTGGGGCCTCGTGGTCCTCATTTGGATGTGGGAATATCATTGTTTTGGCTGAGGTCATCCCTCACGAGCAAAGAGACACCACAGTGATGGACAAAACGGTGGGGAAAAGGAAGCTTCTGGGGCCACTTTCACTGCACTGCCCTGGAACCTGTATGGTCTCCTCTATGCCCCTGTGACTCTGAGGAGCCTCTGTGTTGAGGACACCCAAATAAAGGGACCAGGTTTTGAGGGGTGTGCAGGCCCGGGACCACAGTTGTAGTGCTGGTCACCTAGGAGCAGACAGGCTTTTGCATCACTGATACCCACTGAGGGCCACATAGAGGGCTATGTTGTCCCCCCTGCTACACATACACCTTTAAACTCTTGTTAGTAGCATTCACCTCCACAGTCCAGCTGGTTAAAAGGGAGGAGGACGCCAAGATAATCACATATATTCCTTCAGCAACTATGCACCAAGCACTCTTTCTCTGCCAGGTGCCCTTGTGTGGGGCACAAAATGACCAAGAGTTCCCTAGTTTCCAGGAGCTCACAGCCTGGAGCAGAGATGGCCAGAAGTACAGGAACAAGACATATGAAAGAAAAGAGCAAGTGTGAGACTGGAAATAAAGACTGTGCTCTGAGGGAGGTTTGGGGAATCCCTGGGTAGGAGGGTCTCAGAGGCCTCACTGGAGTGACAGTTACAGGGACCAGAATGACAAGAGCGAGCCAGACCTCACACATCTGGGAGCAGCATGTCAGGGAGAAGTCACCACTTCTGCAGACACATGTGGGCAGAAGTGAGTGGGTCAGAGAAGCTGGAAAGTGATGAGTAGAACTGGAGAAAAACCTGCGGGGGTTAGGGGGAGTCAGGAAGTCAGGGCCATATCCTGGGGTGTGCTAGACTGTTAGGTAGGTATCTGTTTCTTTCTAACAACATTTACCCCAAACCTTACATCTTAAAATTACATACATCTAATAGCTCGCAATTTTTGTGGGTAAGAAATACGGGCACAGCTTAATGGACTCCTCTGCCTCAAGGTGCCTCACAGGCTGGGGCTGCAGCCTCAACTGAGACTCAAGTGACAGAGGATTTGGTCCCAACTTTACTCACAGGGTTCAGGATGCAGGTTGGATTTGGAGTTTGAGTTCCTTTCTGTGTGTTGACTTGGGCAATGCCTCGATTCTCTCCTTTGTGTGGCTCTTTATATGACAGCTCAAAATATCTGTGTTTGATTCCTCAATTCAGGGATAGGAGAGAGGGAAGTGGAAAATTGGGGAATAAAAGGAAGGTGAGCGATTTTTTAAATTAAAGCATACACGTGACATTCCATCACTTTGACTAAAATCTACTGATTGGGGTATTTGCTAACCACTTAGTAGTTACACAGCGGTATGTATAGCAAAGATGGGGTCACTGGGTGCCATGTGGAGGCTGCCCACCGCACAGGCCAATTTGAGTCACTTGGGTCTCATTCAAATTATAACAGGAAACAACTGAACAGTTTTACTCTGAAGGGTGACAATGAGTGAATTTCCATTAATTTCAACCCCTTCATGCTGCTGACCTAAAAATGAGGCCAAGAGGGGAAGTGACAGTTCCAATTTCACCTTACTGAAACTCGGACATCTTTTGAGTTATTTTATGCTGTGACCCACCCCCCTTCTTGTAATTTTCCAGTCTCTACTTTGCGGTTTAGACACATGTGACACTAGCCACAGCTGTTATAGATATTATCTCAATGCACATGGTGATGCTCCTAGAAAGAACATTCTAGCCCGATCTCCACTGTGCAGGTTGGAAGACTGAGGAACAGCTGAGAGGAGCACGGTGTTTTCCAGGAAACAGAACTGGTGAGAAAAGGGAGTGATTTCAGCTCTATCTCCTGAAAGTTAGGACCCTAGTTACATTTCCAGACAGCTGTGTCCAGGGCTGTATCACCTCATCGTGTACAAAAAAGAGGATGACATGGGGGGGTGGAGCAGTTAACAGCATAGAAGCGGATTTGGGTAGATTTGATTGAAGGGAGGATCCCAGGTAATAAAATCTTGAATAAGTGACCTCACTTCCTTGGTGAGAGGCCCCAACAGAACTTAAACACTGGTTATGACGCCACCACATTATAGGGAGAGCCCCCCAAGAGCTCACTCGACTGGAGACTCTCAAGAGAACAATCTATTCTCCTGTTGTGCCCCACTTTTCAGAGGCTCTGGGCTGAGGGACTTTTTGGTTGCTGTGGACATTGCTCAGCCCTCATCACCGATACCTCTGGCCATTTGGCAGGAGGCACCGAAAGGTAACAGAGAGCAGCCCAGCATTGTTTGTGTGTGAAGGGGGTGGTGGGGACAGGGGATGAGGGGTACGTCCTTCCAGGGCAGGAGCAGGTTGTCAAGTGTCAGCAGCCCGGGGGGTCTGTCATGCCCAAACCCCAGTTCGTGGCTGGCAGGATGTGAGGTGAGCGCTCGAGACCAAGATCATCTGTGCACATGTTAAACCTGATCCCTAGAGCTTTCATCTGCTCTCCCCCCTGGCTGGGGAACTTGACAGATGCCTCTCTGTTCCTGAACTGAGGAACAGAAATTCTCATGGGGACTCTCCCTG
Organism: Delphinapterus leucas; assembly: GCF_059928025.1. Classification (NCBI taxonomy): domain Eukaryota; kingdom Metazoa; phylum Chordata; class Mammalia; order Artiodactyla; family Monodontidae; genus Delphinapterus; species Delphinapterus leucas. Next base: position 1,262,687 of record NW_028322276.1, read on the forward strand.
TGGCAATGTTCAGGTAGGCTCCTGATCAATCCTGGCCCACCTACCAGACAGTTCTTTGCAGAGTTCCACCCAAAGATCTTTGTGGAGCTGGTCAATGGGTTCAACTCTTCCACGTTTCGAGGCAAGGGGCAGGCCGCCAACAACATCAAATTCTGGTCTTCAGTGAAAACAGGTGCAGAGGAGTCTCAAATCCCAAGACTTACAGGTGATCAGAGTTGGCCTAGAACCCAAACATGAATCTGGCAAGTGCTTGGGGTCCTCTGAGGAATGTGGTTTTCCAGGGCCTTCTGTTCCACATCAAGAGCAGACCAAGCCTCAGGCAGCTTAGAGGGAATGTCATTCAGCCCGTGCTTTGGGCAGTTCCCTGTTTGACCTGTATGATCTTGAGTACTTGTTTGTAATTCCTAACCGTCTATTTTCTTATGTCAACAGTGATGTTTACTGATGCCTAACTGGGCTGATGTACTTAAAACAGGGAGGTGCTGGTGTTCACCAGATAACAGAATGTCCTGAAGGGTCGACTGTCGATCAGCCCCCTCCACTTAACTTATACTTTTAAACCTAGAACTTTTTTCGAGATGGGCACTCAGGTCCTCCTCTTGCACCACTTCCTGCTATGCTACTAGTTTCTGGTCTGAGCTCCACATCCTGATCCTACTGGTGATTTATGATGCTGCCATTGTGTATATGTCCTTCCTTGTCCACACGGTGTGAAAACAGACAGCCCTGTCCCCGGACGATGCCTGAATAATGTTGCCCCTCAAAGCAGGCACAAGGAAGAATCAGAGAGAGTCCCTGGTACCAGCATTCCCAGGTAGAAACATCACCTCCACCACGCTGTCCCTGTGCTCCTATCAGGCCTTCACTACTGCCCAACAGGTCCTACATGAGCAGTTTCATAGGCGAGGGCTGTGCCAGCCACAGCATGGTGGCGAGTGTCCCACCTTTGTCTGTGTGTCTTTGGAATGTCACCACACCTCTCTGAGCTTCACTTTCCTCTTCACACAAGTAGGGGGATAAAAGTATGAACCTCGTAGGGTTACTGTAGCAAGTCACGGTAGATGCTTGCCTGGTGGCTGGCTCTGCAGAGAGGGCTGCTGGCCATGCTCTGTGTCTTCACATTTATATTTCTCTCTTCCCAGTGAAGAAGCTCTCTGCCTCATCCTGCACCGGCCTGTGGTTTTTCTGAGTTTGGAAAAGCACATGAAAATCACCCTGATTTCCTATTTGCAAAGAAGTTTTGTGGTTGCATCCATCTGGTTCTGGACCTAGTCCTTGGTGTGGCCAGATTAGGAATTTCTGGGAGCAGGCAGAGGAACTCCAGGCCCACCCAGATACCTGGGATGGTTCTGGTTGGCACTCACTCATTCAGTAATATAGATTAAGTACCCAGTACATGCAGGCATTTTCCTAGACACTAAATTTAAAGAATAAAACAGACACAATCCCTGGGGCTAAATTATAAACTGAGTTTCAGATCATCTCTCTAGACATCTTAAGTAGTCATGTCCACAGTGCATGAGAAGTGATGTCCTCATGGCTGCCTCTGGATAGGGGTGCTCCTCCCATATTAGAACACAAATATAAACGGCAGGACCAACTAAAACTCTGAGTGGCCTTGGGCTCACAGGCTCCTCTGTCGACCCAAATACCACTGTGCTAGGCCTCAGCACAGAGTGGGAGTGTGGAGGCCGTGCTGGGCAAGGACAGGCAGAACGCTGGAGCCCGCACACCTTTCAGTTCCCATGGGAACGCTTATGTCTGGGGGTTTCCCCCGAAGAAGCAAATGGGGCAGAAAGCTGTGGATAGGGTCCCAGCCTCCCTGGGAATCAGAGGGGTTGAGTTGGTCCCCGAGAGACTCATCCCCTCCGTAGCCCCATCTCAATCCACCTACCCTCCTCTGACACCCATAACTGGGGACCAGAAGAGGAGGTGAGGTGAGCAACATGTTCACAAAGCTGTCTCAAGCTCAGTCCTGGTGCTCATGTGCATGGAGGATGGAGTATGCTGTGCCCATGACCTTGGAGAGGAGAGTGTCAATAAGAAGACCAGACTCACACAATCTCTGTCGGGCTCAGGCCTTCCAGTACAAGGATAACCACAGTGGGGTTGGAAGTGGGCTGAGGCCATCATCTGGGTCCAAGAGCCAAAGGAGGGTGCTTCGGGTGCACAGCATTGAGTGAGAGGCCAGGCATCCGGCTCTGTTATACACGTGACTCCCCCCACGCTCTGCCTCTCATCTTAGGCACCTGGTTGTGTTAGTACCTGCAGCTTACCTGGCAGCCCCTGCTCTGTCCCTTTTTTAGGCTAAAGTTGGCATACATGCAGGTCAGTTTGCCTGCCTCAGACATGAAACACCATGCCCCATTTTCCTGGTCCAGAAGGAGATTTTAGAGTCCACTGAGGCAAAGCCAGAGGGTAAAGGGACTGCAGGCAGGGAAGATTGTCTGCGTTAGGGTTTAGGGGCTGGGTATTCCTTTTAAAGACAGTAGATGTTTCTGTTTGGGGGAAGGCACAGGGAAAGTCAGTTATGTGGGTGAACCTTTCTCTTTATCCTGCTCTAGTGCCAGCTCCAAGGTTCTTGCTTGCTGAAGGGTCAGAAGAAGGGTCAACGCAGTGCTAGAGACAGCTGCACCAGGACCGTTGGCTCCGATGGGCGTGCGGAGCACGTGGGTACTCATGGTTGGCCTGGGGCCCCACACCTGCATTTTCATGGCGTGGACTCCTATGATCAGGGTGCAGATCCCCAGATCCACCACTTATCAACCACGTAAGCTGGGCAAGTTCACTGTCCACCTGAGATCAGTAGAGATGGACAATGAGAGGACTTCCCACACAGTGGCTGTGCAGATTAAAAGAGGTAGAACAGGCAGAACATCAGGCAGAGCCTGGTCCATCGCTTGGGGGAGGAGAGCTCACTGTGTGCAGCCAGGTACCCGGGTCACCCCCCAATCTGCCCAGAGACTCAGCAGCCTCAGCACCTATTACACATCTGAAGTGTCCTTAACCTCAAGGGACAGAAACAGGCAAATCCCCTGGTTGTAGCTGCACAGAGGAATGTGCATTTGAACAAGGAATTAGAGCAGAAGGGTGACTGGGGTGGGTGGAAGATGCTCCCTTGGGTTGAGCAGAATTGAGCTGCCTTGTGGAGCTGGCAGTTAGTGGAGATGGGCAGGCTTGGCTATATCCTCCACTTCTGAGCTCCCACTGTCAGTGATGCCCCTGCCGGGCATGCAAAGACGGGGTGTGGCAGACCCATGTGACGTTCCCCCTGCTCCCCGGGACGTGTTGAAGAAGGTGGTACCCGCTCAGTGCCTGGGCTCCATCTGGTCCCAGAAAACACATTTGGAAATGAGCACATGGCACCAACCATCCATGCCACTGTCACCCAGTTCAACAGTGTGGCCAAGTGCGTCATCACCACCTGCCTCGGAGACCTGGGCATGATGGCCCAGGAGAGGGCCTGGGTGGTGAAGCACTGTATGAAAGTGGCCAGGGTCGGCCATTGGAGGTCTAGCAGCGTCCCTCTCCAGAGTCCTGGAACTGCCACTTCCACTGTAACAGCTTTCAGGATTGAAGTCTGTGGTCTAAGCCCCTGCACCATCCCTATGAGGCAGGAGATAGATGGGTCCCAGGGTGAAGAGCTGGAGTTTCTCCCCTGTGGACAGATACTCCAAAATACCAGGAGTGAGAGAGGAGGCTGGGCCCTGCCCAGATAAGAGATAAAAGAGCACATATTCCTCATTCCCAACTACACACACGCAGAAAGGCTCATTGAAGGTCAAAAAGGGAGGGTTAGGGTTAGGGTTAGGGTCAGGGTTAGGGTTAGGGTTAGGGTTGGTGATGTCTGCGTCCATCCGTGTTGCTCCTAACCTCCAGGCGAGTTGGAAAATATGAGAAAGTACGACCAACGGGACACACGGAGGACGACGCCAGTCACGGACACACTCTCCTGGTCACACACAACAGTCCCTGTGGTCACCGTGACCCGAGGGGCACCACGGGGTGCTGGTCCACCCATCCAGTATACCCAACCCTTCCCAGGGCTCAGCGACAGCCTCAGAAGGTTTAGGCCTCCTCGGCGGCCTATCGCCGGCGACAACATGAACGGCGGGCACCACCGGCACAGTCGCCGCCAGCGTCGCCGGCCTCCCGGAACTCTGCCTCGTGCCCGGAGGCTGAGTCTCAGCCCTCGCGAAGGTCACTGAAGCTCCGGATGGAAGGGACGGTCTCCAAGCAGCGGCCACTTGGCGCCCGACAAGCGGCGGGAAAGTCCGAGGGACTGATCCCGATTGCCTGCCGGCGAGGGTACAGCGCGGGCCGCCCAAACGCCGGAGTTCGTCCCGCGGCTTCCGCCTCGGAGCTAGCTCGGGGATCGGCACCGCGGGAAGCGACCCCGGCAACGGAAAGAGGGCGGGTACTGGGAAGAGGTCGCCGGGAGGCTGCCGCGGAGAAGCGCTCCCCACGCGATTCCCGGCGGGGCGGGCGCACTAGCGGCCCACAGCGCTCGGGCGGGTCCCTCCTCCTGGGAGCACTTGGGGATTTTGCGGGGACTTGGGCTGCGTGGACTGTAAAACTGAAACCATGAAAGGACACGTAGAAAACATGTATGAATGATTTTTATTCTGTGGTTTCAAAATGGAGCCCTTGTAAAGCATTTTTTTTTAAAGTCCAAAAACCATCAAAGAAATGAATGATAAACTTGACCACAAATTCATCTTTACATATTCCACAAGCAAAGTCCAATGATAAGAAACCGGTGTGTGAGCAACATTTGTGCAAATACATGTGTAATAAGATTACTGATATCAGAATTATTTAATATGAAAACGAACATTCAATAAATATAGCCATTAAGAGGGATCAGGTAAGGAAATTCTAGTATGTCTACACAATGCAATATTATTAATTTGTGTTTTACTTTTTGATATTTTTAAATGAAGTAAATCTATAGGTGGAAAGATGTTGACTTGGAAAGATGTTGATGATGGACTGTTCAATGGAAATAGCAAGTTGTAGGACTTCCACTGGTGCTAAAAATAAAAACTAAAGCATACACACACAAACACACAGGAGAGACTGTAGCATCCATATGATCCTACGGGAAAATATGACTCTGGAATCAACCACATAAATGTGTCATTCAGGAGAAAGATCATCTAAATCACCATATTCAGTCCTTAATCAAATTTTCATTTATTAACAACTATTTTCTGAGAACCTCCAATATTTCAGAATGTGAACTGTTATGAGGATTGAAAGGTAAATAGTACTATGTCCTTACCTTCATAGACTTCTACTTCTTAACACAGTAAATTAAATTACCCTGCAAAATAAAACTTCTGATATTAAAAATTAAATGTAAATAAGGGTTTACACATTGTATAATTCCAAAATTTTGCTACTAGTTTACAAAGAAAAGTTGGCACTTTACAAAATAAAGTTGACATTTAAAACATTATCAGTTCTGGATCCTTGATTAGCCTGTATATTTTCAGAAAGGCTGGGTTATTAAAAATACTGCCTAAAATTCTGAACTTCTGTAAAGTTACTCTGCAAGATTTAGGAAGAGTAAAGCTAGATTTCTTTTCCTAAGAGCCAGGTTTCCTGTTTACTGGATCATGAAATAATTATTTTTAAAATTAATTGTTTGGATTCGAAAATAACGTTTTGAAAATCAATAATGGCTTTTATTAGAATAGAAAATCGGCTGCACATGCCCCTTAAAATTCTATTTATCTGCCATTTTATTTGACCATCCATGGGGCACCATTTTCAAGAATACTGTACAAGAGGATCTCTATTTTAATCATTATTGGGGCTCCTAATCTTCTCTTAATTTTAGAGAATCCAAAACACCCCAAACAACACAATATTGTCATATAGACATTTCCTGAAATGTGCTATAAGCTATATACATTATTGATAAATTTGAAATGAAATGTATTGATAAATACATAAGAAAAAGAAAAAAATGTATTTTGTTTGTGTTATTATTATGCAGGAAGGCACTTTTAAGAAAGAAATGTTATACGACATGCAAGAATCTCTGGAAGTTGCATGAAAATGCTTTTGTATTTAATAACCTAAATTATGTAGTTCTAGACTTTAGTTATTTTTCTTAAGTTTTGAGTAGCATATTAAATTATGTATTCATTATTTCATCAATGTGATGATTTTTCGAATTTGCTTTACTCCCAAGTGTAGATTAGAACTCATTAACTCCTGATAGTTTTATATCAATAAATTATTTTTTTAAATAAATTAAATAAATAAATATATTTATTAGAAAAAAAGGATCCTATAATGAAAGAAGCTTCTCTTTTAAAAAGCAGTGATGCACAGGCTTAAGAGTTCTTGTGCAATGTGCAGATAAAATAAAAATGAAGTCGGTTGCTATCATCATCCTTAGTGCAATTTCACTACTCTGGTTTCTTTCAGTATACCTGGAAAATTAAATCTGTGATCACTCTTAAAGTCATATCTTTTTTTTAAAATACATCTTTATAAGAGTATACTTACTTTGCAATACTGTGTTAGTTTCTGTTGCACAACAAAGTTAGTCAGCCATATGCATACACATATCCCCATTGCCCCTCCCTCTTGAGGCTCCCTCCCACCCTCCCTATCCCACCCCGCTAGGTCATCACAAAGCATCGAGCCAATCTCCGTGTGCTATACTGCTGCTTCCCACCAGCCAACTGTTTTACATTCGGTAGTGTAAATACGTCGACGCTAAGCTCACCTCGCCCTCCCACCCCGTATCATCAAGTCCACTCTCTTTATCTACCTATTTATTCCTGCCCTGTAACTATATTCATCAGTACCTTTTTTGTTTTTTTAGATTCTATATATATGCGTTAGCATACGGTATTTTTTTCCCTCTCTCTGACTTACTTCAGTCTGCATGACAGACTATGCCCATCCACCTCACTACAAATAACTCAATTTCATTTCTTTTTATGGCTGAGTAATATTCCATTGTATATATATACCACATCTCCCTTATCCATTCATCTGTCAATGGACATTTAGGCTGTTTCCATGTCCTGGTTATTGTAAATAACGTTGCAATGAACATTGTGGTGCATGTCTCTTTTTGAATTATGGTTTTCTCAGGGTATATGTCCAGTTGTGGGATTTCTCGGTCATATGGTAGTTTTCTTTTTATTTTTTTTAAGGAACCTCCATACTGTTTTCCATAGTGGTTGTATCCATTTACATTCCCACCAACAGTGTGGGAGGGTTCCCTTTTCACCACACCCTTTCCAGAATTTATTGTTTCTAGCTTTTTTGATAATGGCCATTCTGATTGGCATGAGGTGATACCTCATTGTAGTTTTGATTTGCATTTCTCTAATAATTCGTGATGTTGAACATCATTTCATGTGCCTCTTGGCCATCTGTATGTCGTCCTTGGTGAAATGTCTATTTAGGTCTTCTGCCCATTTTTTAATTGCATTGTTTGTTTTTTTGATATTGAGCTCCATGAGCTGTTTGTATATTTTGGAGATTAATCCTTTGTCTGTTGCTTCATTTGCAAATATTTTCTCCCATTCTGAGGATTGTCTTTTTGTCTTGTTTATGGTTTCCTTTGCTGTGCAATAGTTTTAAGTTTAATTAGGTCGTATTTGTTTATTTTTGTTTTTATTTCTGTCACTCTTGTAGGTTAGGTGGGTCAAAAAAGATTTTGCTGTGGTTTATGTCAAAGAGTGTTTCTCCTATGTTTTCTTCTAAGTGTTTTATAGTGTCTGGTCTTACATTTTTAAGTTTTTAAACCATTTGGAGTTTATTTTTGTGTATGTTGTTAGGGAGTGTTCTAATTTCATTCTTTTACATGTAGCTGTCCAGTTTCCCCAACACCAATTATTGAAGAGGCTGTCTTTTCCCCATTGTATATTCTTGCCTCCTTTGTCATAAATTAGGTGCCCATATGTGTGTGGGTACCTGTACCACCCTGTACCATTGATCTATATTTCTGTTTTTGTGCAAATACCGTACTGTCTTGATTATTGTAGCTTGTTATATAGTTTGAGGTCAGGGAGCATGATCCCTCCAGCTCCGTTTTTCTTTCTCAAGATTGCTTTGGGTATTCGGGGTCTTTTTTCTTTCTATACGAATTGCAAGATTTTTTGTTCGAATTCTGTGAAGAATGCCATTGTTAGTTTGAAAGGGATTGTATTGTATCTGTACATTGCTTTCAGTAGTATAGTCATTTTCACAATATTGATTCTTCCAATCCAAGAATATGGTATATTTCTCCATCTGTTTATGTCATCTTTGATTTCTTTCATCAATGTTTTATACTTTTTTAAGTACAAGTCTTTCACCTTCTTAGGCAGGTTTATTCCCAGGTATTTTATTCTTTTTGTTGCAATGGTAAATGGGAGTGTTTCCTGAATTTCTCCTTCTGATATTTCGTTGTTGGTGTATAGGATTGCCAGAGATTTCTGTGCATTAATTTTGTATCCTGAAACCTTACCAAATACAATGATTAGTTCTAGTAGTTTTCTGGCAACATCTTTAGGATTTTCTATGTGTAGTATCATGTCATAGGCAAATAGTGAAAAATTTACTTCTTCTTTTCCAATTTGGATTCCTTTTATTTATTTTTCTTCTCTCATTGCCGTGGCTAGGACTCCCAAAACTATGTCGAATAAGAGTGGTGAGAGTGGACATCCTTGTCTTGTTCCTGATCCTGGTGGAAATGCTTTCAGTTTTTCACCATTAAGTATGAGGTTTGTGGTGGGTTTGTCATATATGACCTTTATTATGTTGAGGTAGCTTCCCTCTATGCTCATTTCCTGGAGAGTTTTTATCATAAATCAGTGTTGAATTTTTTCAAACACTTTTTCTGCATCGATTGAGATGTTTGTATGGGTTTTATTCCTTAATTTGTTAATGTGGTGTATCAGGTTGTTTGATTTGCGCATATTGAAGAACCCCTGGGACAAATCCCACTTGATCATGGTGTCTGATCCTTTTAACATGCTGTTGGGTTCTGTATGCTAGTACTTTGTTGAGGATTTTTGCATCTATGTTCATCAGTGATATTGCCCTGTAGTTTTCTTTCTTTGTGATATCTTTTTCTAGTTTTGTTTGATATCAGGGTGATGGTGGCTTCATACACTGAATTTGGGAGTGTTTTTCCCTCTGCAAATTTTTGGAAGAGTTTGAGAAAGATCGGTGTTACCTCTCCTCTAAATAGTATTTGATAGAATTCGATAGAATAGAATTTGATAGAATTCACCTGTGAAGCCAGCTGGTCCTGAACTTTTGCTTGTTGGAAGATTTTTAATTATGATTTCAATTTCATTACTTGTGATACATCTGTTTATATTTTCTAATTCTTCCTGGTTCAGTCTTGGAAAATTGTACCTTTCCAGGAATTTGTCCATTTCTTCATGGTTTTCCATGTTATTGGCATATAGTTGTTTGTAGTAGTCTCTTATAATCCTTTGTATTTCTGCAGTGTCAGTTGTGATTTCTAGTTTTTCATTTCTAATTTTATTGATTTGCATCCTCTCCCTTTTTTTCTTGATGAGTCTGCCTAAGGGTTTATCAATTTTGTTTATCTTCTCAAGGAACCAGCTATTAGTTTTATTGATTGTTGCTACTGTTTTCTTCATTTGTATTTCATTTATTTCAGCTCTGATATTTATGATTTCTTTCCTCCTACTAACTTTGGGTTTTTTGTTCTTTTTTCTCTAGTTGTTTTATGTGTACGGTTAGCTTGTTTATTGGAGATTTTTCTTGTTTCTTGAGGTGAGATTGAATGGGTATAAATTTCCCTCTTAGAACTGATTTTGCTGCATCCCATAGGTGTTTGGTCAGTGTGTTTTCATTGTCACTTGTTTCTATGTGTTTTTTAATTTCTTGTTTGATATCTTCAGTGATATCTTTGTTATTTACTAGTGCACTGTTTCACCTCCATGTATGTGTGTTTCTTACAGTTTTTTCTTGTAATTGAATTCCAATCTCATAGCGTTGTGGTCAGAAAAGATGCTTGATATGATTTCAATTTTTGTAAATTTTCCGAGGCTTGATTTGTGACCCAAGATGTGATGTATACTAGAGAATGTTCTGTGTGCACTTGAGAAGAAAGTGTATTCTGCCACTTTTGTGTGCCATGTTCTACAAATATCAATTAGGTCTATCTGCTCTATTGTGCCATTTAGAGATTGTGTTTCCTTATTTATCTCCTGTTTGGATGATCTGTCCATTTGTGTAAGTGGGGTGTCACAGTTTCCTACTATTATTGTGTTATTGTTGATTTCTCCTTTCATGGTTGTTAGCATTTGCTTTATGTATTGAGGTGCTCCTGTGTTGGGTGCATAAACATTTATAATTGTTATATCTTCTTCTTGGATTGATCCTTTGATCATTATATGGTGCCGCTCCTTATCTCTTGTAATACTCTTTATTTTAAAGACTATTTTATCTGTTACAAGTATTGCTACTCCAGGTTTCTTTTGATTTCTATTTGCATGGAACACTTTATTCCATCCCTTCACTTTCAGTCTGTATGTGTCCCTAGGTCTGAAGTGGATCTCTTTTAGACAGCATATATATGGGTCTTGTTTTTGTATCCATTCAGCCAGTCTGTGTCTTTTGCTTGGGGCATTTCATTCATTTACATTCAAGGTTATTATTGATATGTATGTTCCTATTACCATTTTCTTAATTGTTTTGGGTTTGTTTTTGTGGGTCCTTTTCTTCTCTTATGTTTCTCACTTAGAGGAGTTTCTTTAGCATTTGTTGTAAAGCTGGTTTGGTGGTGCTGAATTCCGTTAGCTTTTATTTGTGTGAAAAATTTTTCACTTCTCCATCGAATCTGAATGAGATCTTTGTTGGACAGAGTAATCTTGGTTATAGGTTTTTCTCTTTCATCACTTTAAGTATAACCTGGCACTCCCTTCTGACCTGCCGAGTTTCCACTGAAAAATCAGCTGATAAACTTATGGGGATTCCTTTGTATGCTACTTTTGTTTTTCCCTTGCTGCTTTTAATATTTTTGCTTTGAATTTAATTTTTGATAGTTTGATTAATATGTGCCTTGGTGTGTTTTTCCTTGGGTTTATCCAATATGGAACTCTCTGTGCTTCCTGAACTTGGTGACTATTTCCTTTGCCATTTTAGGGAAGTTTTCTGCTATAATGTTTGCAAATATTTTCTCAGACACTTTCCTTTTCTCTTCTTCTTCTGGGACCCCTATTATTCGAATGTTGGTGCATTAGTGATCTCGCAGAGGTCTCTGAGATTGTCTTCAATTCTTTTCATTCTTTTGTGTATATTCTGCTCCTCAGCGGTTATTTCCAACGTTTTGTCTTACACCTCACTTATTCTTTCTACTGCCTCTGTTATTCTGTTATTGATTCCTTCTAGTGTCTTTTTTATTTCAGTTATTGTGTTGCTCATTTCTGTTTGTTTGTTGTTTAGTTCTTCTAGATCTTTGTTAAACATTTTTTGTATTTTCTCATTCCATGCTTCCATTCAATTTCCAAGTTTCTGGATCATCTTTACTCTTATTACTGTGAATTATTTTTCACGTAGGCTGCTATTTTCACTTCATTTATTTGGTCTTGTAGGTTTTTACCTTCCTCCTTAAACTGTGACATAGTTTTTTGCTATGTCTTTTTTTTGTTTTGTTTTGTTTTATGATTGGGATTGTGATATTGTAATACTGCATTTTTACCCTGAGCCTTCCAACTCTGCAGTTTGTAGGCTCTTGGCTAGAGCTGGGTCTTTCTGCTGAGATGAGCACCTCTGTGAGACCTCACTCTGAGGAATATTCTCTGGGGCCTGAGGTTCTCTGATAGTCCAGTGGTTCAGACTTGGATCTCCCTCTGCAGGAGTTTCTGCCCAGCCCTAGGCTCGAGAATCAAGATCCTGTAAGCTACGTGGGGCAGCCAAAAAGCAAAAAAAAGGGGAAAAGAACTACAACCAAGTAAAAAATAATATTAGACTAGGAAAATAACAGATATGTTAGAAATAATATAAAAATAAATATATAGATGAATCAACAACTGGAAGGTACAACAGTACCACAATAGTAAAAAAGAGGAGTGGGGAAAAGAAAAAAACGGGCTGGTCGGAGGGGGAGGACTTGGCTGTGGAGAGCAGGACATAAGCAATGGTGAGGTTTGGGCGGTGGGTGGCGCCAATGCTCAGGACCCACAGAGCTGGAATGGGCTCTGGGGGATCTGGGAGGTGGAGCTTAGGCTTAAGGAACAAAAGGGACCCACGCGTGCCTGCCACCCCTGGCCTCAGAAGGTAGGGGACCTCACCTGGCAGCCCATCAGGTTTCCAGTGCTCCAGTGGGTAGAGCAAACGCCCTCCTCTCCTCGCCTCTTCTCCTCCGGTCTGAGAGGGCCCCTCCCACCTACCTCTCCTGATCCAGCCGGCCTCCCTCCTATGCCCCCAGGGCCCATCCGGCCTGCATGGGGCTTTGGAAGTGGGGGAACAGGCTTAGGAGCTCAGCAAGCTCTCCGGCCCAAGTGGGTCAGGCGATCGCCTTCCACTCCTCTCCGGCTCTTCCCGGAGAGTCCTTCCCACCTGCCTCTCCTGATCTCCCCAGCCTCAGGGGCGCCTATGTTGTCTGGCTTACACTTCTCCTCCCCCTTCAGTCCCCGTATGTCCTACCAGTTCACTCTGGGGTTCCTCCCTTCTCCTTGGGTGTCAGAGTTCCCCACCAGCGGCCTGAAGGCGCCCTAGTGCTGAGGAGACGCTAACTCCGCATCTTCCCACACTGCATTCTTGAATCCTCCCCCTATTCTTTAAAAAAATTTACATACTCAATGACCTCTGGCAAACACTGCCACAGTCAAAAGAGATGTCTCCAAACCAAAGTTCAAACTAAATAGTTTTGTGGGTTTTGATGCCCTGTTTTTATACTCAGAATATACCTGGTAGTTTTTAATAGTTGAAGCTCATCCAGGTGGAAGCTCTATTTCAGTAACAGGGATTTGTGGTTTTTTTCTTAGATGAGAGAAGGCAGCAGGTGGATTCCCTCCCCAGAGCAGTAAAACTTGTACCTTTTGTGTCTTAGTGTTTATTCTAACCAAGATTACTGAGAGTAATGTCACCAGTTTTATATTTACCAAAAAAAGGTTTATTTCACATGGCAAAATTTCCTAAGTTTACCTGCTCTTTAGGTAAAACTCCAACATGTAGTGTTTAAAAATACTACTTTCCTAACCCAGGTCTGGCAAAATGTTCTAAAGGGCAGATAGTAAATCTTTTAGGCTTTGTCACATGACCTGTGTTGCATCTAGTCAACCCTGTTATTGCAGCAGGAAAGCAGCCACAGATAAAAGGTAAATGAATGAGCATAGCTGTGCTCCAATAAAACTTTTTTTATTTATAGACACTGAAATTTGACGGTCATATAATTCTCACGTCTCACAACTTTTTTTTTTTAATATCTTAACATTTAAAATTATAAAAACCATTCTTAACTTGCAGGTCCTACCAGCACAGCCTGGGGTAGGATTTGGCGCACGGGATGCAGGATGCCATGGAATGATCTACAGAGCCACAGTGGAACCGACACTTTTTAGAGATCAGCATTCCAAAATAAACTGATTGCACTTGACACATGCCAGAAAATATTAAAACAAAACAAATACCAAATTACAAAATGTTCCCCATCAAGTCCTCCCTCAAGATGTCCCAGCTCCCCATGCACGGCCTCCTCCTCTTGCCATCCCCAGCCATCGGCAGTGAGTGAAAGCTGTCCTGTCCCTTTGCCCCATGGCCTGCCGCGTGCAGGGCCCCCATTAATTCTGAACAGCAGCTACTTGCTGGGTACAGATTGTCATCCGTCAAGTCACCAGTACCTACAGTGTCTCCCAGAGGGACATTAAGCTGCCTTTCCAGCCCCATCCCTGCACGTGGAGTCCGGCCACTGAGTCCTGCTTCTCTGACGGCTAATGGCCAGCGGAGCATGGCAGCTGTTTTGTGCTCTGTGCACCCAAATGTGGTTGAGACTGTGACCAGCTCTTGAGACTCACAGCCAAAGCTTAAGGATGACTGGCATTTCAATTCATGAACCGTCTTGTTTTGGCAGGGGACCGAACACCTTCTACAAAATACTTTTATAGAACCGTTATTACCAGGAGGGAAACCTGGGCCCGTTCACACCAGAGACAAGGATCAGAGAAGGAACGCGCGGGGTGCGGCGTGGACTTGGTGTCCCAGCAGCGGCGCCGCGCACAGCACGCAGACAGCGGAGGGGCCGGAGCGTCCCAGTCCCCCCGCTTCCTGGGCACCAGACCGGCAGCAGGCGGAGCGGGAAGTGGCAGTGTCCCTGCGACCCCAGACTTAGACGGGAGGCCGTGCTCAAAGGCTCGGGCTGCCACTGGGTCGGCAGGTCCTGGGAATGAGCGTGGGAGGACCCGGGGAAGCAGAGCCTCCCGCCCCGGATGCGGCAGCGTCTTACCGGGACGGGGCCCTGCCGTGGGTTCGGGGCCTCGGACATTCTTCACCGGCCACGGCGCACTCTGTGCAGGGCATCCGGGGCGGCAGCTCCAGGAGGCGCAATGTAAAATGTCCGCAGGCTCTTCGAAGGGCAGGTCCCTGCGCCTCCAGACTCGCAGCTGTGCCTCCAGGGTACCCTGACGCCCCTGCGTCTGGACATGAGGGGACAGCGCAGCCCGGCTCAGATTCCTCTGGGTTTGAGATGCTTGGACGTTGAAGGGGCTCCGAACGAGGCCGGTTGTTGCTCCGCCCGAAGAAACAGTCAAACTGCCCGCCCCTTGGCCCCAGAGCACGGAGCCCTTCCTCTTGTCCTTCCTTCCTTCCATAGCCTCGGGGCGCCCCTACTCTTATCCCAGGAACCCAACCCAACCCCGAGCGCGGGCCCTGAGATGCTGCTGAAAGGAGGCGGCCAGCGCTGTCCGCCACCCGCAGGGGCAGCGACGTGAGCTCCGGAGGGTCTGGGCGAGTTCTGGGCAGAGAAGTGGAGGCCACCTGCGGACACCTACTCCAGGCCACGGACACCTGCCAGGAGCGTTTCCTTGCTCTCTGCCCTTGTTCCACCCTGTGTGTCCTCAAATCAAAGTGGGGTTCACCATTCTTCACTCAAGACCTTTGTCTTTCCCTGTGCTTCTCCTTGACCTCAATGGTCGGGACATCACTCTGTGTTCCGAATACTCTGCTGCATTGTGTTTTGTGTTGAATGGACTCTACATGGGGACACCAGGGTGAGACGAGGTGTTAAAGAAGGTGGGGAACTTGCGCAAATAACTGAAGTGAGCAGCGTCAGCATCTCAGGGACACCCACACCCACAGCTGCACCCTGCCCACCCAGCCGCCACCCCAATGTCTTGGGCTCCTCCTGCCTAAACTCCCCAGCAGGCATAGCTGTCCATTGGATTCTGTGCCTGTGTTTCCCGGGGTCCCCTCCTGGATCATCTCTGGCTGTGCAGACCCCACCAGCCCTCCCCACCTCGTCCTCCATGAAGCTGTCCTGACAGGCTGTCACCCATATAGTGTGCACGCCTTGCTTCTTGAAGGTGATAAACTAACAAAGCATTATTCTGTATCCATCTATTATGACCCAGGCTGATTACCCCCATTGTTTGATTATCTCTAACTCATATTTTAGTACTTAGCTGTATTCTAAAGTGTTGTGAAGAAAATTTTCAATTATGTAAAATAGCGTCCTTTCAAGTGACAAAGAAGGGTAGAGTGGCCAGCAGAAACATGGCTCCTCAAGTTGTCCAGGTCCTAATCTCCAGTATGAAGATGTAAAGTCACCTAGCAAAATGGACTTGTATAGGGTGATTAAGTTAAGCATCTTGAGCTGGGGAGACCCTCTTGGGTTATTTGCGGTGGTGCACTGCAAAGATCTGAAGCCATTACCTGCTGGGGGTTAGAATTCGGGATGATGGTTGATTTGCATTTGCTTCAGAAAACAAGGGTATCATCCTGTCCCTGGACAGAGGGCTGGCCAGGCCACCCTGTCACCTTCCCCTCACAGACAGTCTCCTCTCATTCCACCTTGACTCTGCCTGTTCCCTTGCCTCATGGGGACGTCCTACATGTCACAGCCACTGCTGTTCCTCGGCCACATCAGGAAGTAGATAAGTTCTTCCTGACACTGAACATCCGTGACGACGTGAGTTATGGGTCCAGCCCGGACCTCAAGGCCACGGTGATGAGCAGTTACCTGGTCAACATGGCCATATTGTCAGGGTGGGCAGAGGGAGCAAAAGTCCTTGTGACCAGGGAAGTCACACACAACACGACTTGAAGATGAGTATGGAGTGAGGTTCCATAGAGGCCCAGGATCCCGAGAGCAGACCAGACCCCAGGAGAAGATGAGTGTTCAAAGCAGATGGAGAGAAAATGTGAAAACTGGGTCATGAATGGGAGCCAAAGGCAGCGACGGCACCGCAAGAGGAAAGAGAGTGAAGAAAGAGAAGAGACATGCAGAAGGGGCGGAGTACAGAGCACCTGGGGGGGGATGGTGGAAGGAGTCACAGCAGAAGAGGCGAGAAGTGGAGAGAACGGGAAGAGGCCCCCGGACAGCAGAGGTCAGGCCACGGTCCCGCAGGGGACGCCGCAGCCTCAGCCTGCCTGCCGCCCGCCAGTCACGGAGGGGAAAGCACTTGTGCAGCAGGACATCGTATAACATAGTAATACTACAGTCCTGGTTAATGAAATCCTCAACTAATGCCATTGCTTCAAAAATCTCACATAAATACTTTTACTTCTGTTTTTGATTTTTTATTTTTTTTGTATAAAGACCTGAGCTTTGACTGACCTCGTGCTCCATCTGATAGCTCAGCTTATAATTACAGACAGACCTGGGGTGCCTCTCAGCTCTGCCTCGTGGGAGCTGTGACTCAGGACATGTCCCTCACACCTCACCCCCTTCAAGCCTCAGTGACCTTATGTGTAAAATCGACAGGATAATATTGTCTTGATGATTAAATAAGAAATTGCCTGTAAAATTTCACAGTGTCCTGGCCATGATAGGCATACAGTGTCATCTTATTATGTCTTTTATATTTCCTGTGTGAAATTAGAGACACTTTACAAAGGGCATCCTGATGACTGGACTGGGTACAGTGATGGATATTATTTACCTCAAGGGAAGAATACCTACAACAATTATCTTCACTGGGTCTTCAGTCTTCTCCATCTTGGCCTGCACTCTTCATTCTGTCTAGTTACCCTCTCCTTCCCTCTTTCAGATGTCATCAATGTTGGTCTCTCTCCAGTGTTGGCTTTGGTCTCCAGTTGTGGCCAGAGTGAAATGGCAGTCATGCACCAGGGGAACACCTGACCAAGATGAAAGTAGATGGGTGCTAGCTGTCTTGTAAACAGGGAGGTTTCAGAGCTCATTTGTGGTTGATGACATTTCTAAGACCATTTAAAAATCAAAATAGAGTAACTATGCTTCAGGCATCCATATAGAGTCGAGTGGCCATTGTCGATGTTGTTTTATATACATCCCTGCATCACTGAGAACTTGAATTTTTGGACTTGTATCAAACTCAAGGACACCACTAGCATTTTCCAAACAATGTCTGCCAGCAGCTGCCAGTTGCAACCCTGGAATTTCAAAATCACCCTCCTTCAAAACTATGTATTGGTTTTGAACCCAAACCAATGCTTGCTTAACAAGGCTCTTATTTCTTGGCAACTTCAGTCGTACTTCTTGACAAAGAATTTATGTAACCTTGCAGGTTTTTGGATTTATACACTTTCCCAATTCTGTAGTCTGCGGGAACACAGTTCAAGTGCTTCTTGGATGTGTGTCTTCTGGGCTGTAGTCCGAACAAACCCCAAATAAAAGCCTCTTTGTTTCAAGCAGGACTCTGTTCTGGGTATTTGCAGTCAACATAGGGTTGCTTTTCTCTCTGATTCCTGTGTCCTTGTCATCATTCCCCACGAGGCCAAATTTCACACTCCGTTTCCTCCCAGGACCTGTGTTGACCCTTCATTGATGAAAAAGTGCTTCAGCGGATCAATTTACCCTTAACATGTGGCTATTTTACAGATCTTTCCTTACACATATTGATACTTATGTAACTTGATGCTCTATATCTTGGCAAATCAGCTGACAAATTTTCAAAGTGTTAAAAAACAAAATTCAAGTGAGTAAATGTTAAATATCCTATTGACTCCATTCAGTGATTCTTGAATCTGGCACCATCCGGTCTAGCAGACATAAAGGAGCTCCAAGAGCTAAAGAAAACAAGAGGTTTTACAGGTGGAAGGGAGCAGAGGCAAGAGAGTTACAATAGGCAGCAGGCTGGTTGCTAATTGCAAGGATCCTTTCCTTTAGGGGATGGGAGGGGCCTTGTGGGCAGATGACCTAACTAGTGCTGATTAGGAGATTCCTAACTGGATGCTTCAAGCTTCCATTTCTGGGAGATAAAAAATCTCTTCCTGGTTGACATATAAGTCACATCATTGATACACATACTCTCTCTCTCTCTCTCTTCTCATTGCAGTGCAGTGTCCCTGCTTCCACCCATAAGCTCGCTGAAATTGGTGATCTCTACCCATTTAGCAGCGTGAGTGACGTGCCTAGGTTGAGCGCACCTCTTGCACCACAGCCAGACATTTGCAGGAGGAACCCATATTCTCGCCGGAGAGATCAGAATAAAAAGCTCATCCACTTACTGACGATGAATCCTTGGTAGTCTCGCCCTTAGCTAAATCTGCTTACTATTGTTGCCCTTGCACATTTGTGCTTCCTGGTTTAAAGTGTTTTCTTCTGTGATGAACTGATTATTAAGTGTTCCATGTACTTCAACACGTGCAGGATTTTCACTTTGGTCTTGTCCTGATGATCAAGAGGTGAGAAGATTAAACAAGCCTGCCTGCTTTATTAAAGATTGATTCTATACAAGTTTTCTCATTACGTCTCAGCCACATAACTGAAAACAAACACAGCGAAATAAAACCACAGCTCTGGCATCACTGTTCTTGTAGTTCTATACTTAAAAATAAATCTTGTCACCAGAGCTTTCTTTCATCTATAGTTGCCGTATTTGGAATGTTTATTACCATGGTGATGGGCTGCTTTGGCTGTTTATACCAGAAGGGTCATGGCTGGAGGCTAGTCTTTTTGATCACAGTCTCAAAAGACACCCATGTTATCCTGCAAAATTGTAACCCATCTGTACCTGTAAATATCTGATTTCCCTTGGTGACTAGGTTTATACACCAGTTGTATGGGTTTGGTTTAACATCAACCTTCTAACAATAAATAAATCCATTTTTGTGTGATGTCAAATTAGGTTGCTCTAAGTTGGGAAACTGATTAATCCCTTGATCAACTCCCAAAGTAATGCTTTCCACTCTGTAAGGGCTCTCGGGACATGACCTGATCCATTGTTGGTTGAGGGTGTTTTTACATAACATGGAAGATAACGCACAATTGAAGGGATGACCTCGTGAAAGCAACTTTGTATTTGCTTACATCACTCAGATATTACAGCCATGAGAAGCCAAATTCATAGAAATAGAGAAAAGAATGGTGGTTTCCAGGTTAGAGTAAAGAGGGAGGGAGTGGTAAAAGGGAACAAGCATTCAACCATAAGATGGCTAAGGTCTGAGGATCTAATGTAAACCACGGTGACTATGGTCAATAACACTGTTTTTGGAAGTGAAATTTGCAAGAGGTTGAAACCTAAATGTTCTCTGACACACACACAAAAGTAAATATGTGAGGAGACGGATGTGTTAATTCACTAGGCGGGGGGGGGGACATCTTTTCACATTTATACATATTTTAGATAAATACAGTTTATCTAAAGTACAGTTTGCATATCTTACAATTTTATGTCAATTCTACCTCAATAAATCTGAATTTTATTTTATTTTATATTATTTATTTATTTTTTTGCGGTACACGGGCCTCTCACTGCTGTGGCCTCTCCCGTTGCGGAGCACAGGTTCCGGACGCGCAGGCTCAGCGGCCATGGCTCACGGGCCCAGCCGCTCCGCGGCATGTGGGATCTTCCCGGACCTAGAGCACGAGCCCGTGTCCCCTGCATCGGCAGGCGGACTCTCAACCATTGCGCCACAAGGGAAGCCCTAAATCTGAAATTTTAAAACAGATATTGTTGCCGAACCAGGTTCACTTGCCTGATGCACAGCAAGCCAAACACTGAGACGCCAAGTTTGCAGCAGAGAAGTGTTTATTCATGAAGCAGCCAAGTGAGGAGAT
The DNA here is from genome assembly GCF_059928025.1 of Delphinapterus leucas. Taxonomy (NCBI): domain Eukaryota; kingdom Metazoa; phylum Chordata; class Mammalia; order Artiodactyla; family Monodontidae; genus Delphinapterus; species Delphinapterus leucas. Next base: position 1,282,878 of record NW_028322276.1, read on the forward strand.
AGGAGAACAAATCTCAGATCCACCTCCCGGAAGGTGAGGGCTCAGGATATTTACAGGATAAAGAAGCAGGGCGACTTTAGCATGAGGAAAGGTGGTTGGCGGTGGGGAAAAGGTGAGGTCATCAGTGTTCTCCCCAGGTATATCTGGATCACAGGCTTCTATGAGATGCATGTTCATAAATGGAGGCAGTCAGCATAATCTGAGATTGGAGGTTTAGGCCCTCTGACATCAAATGGTCACTCATCAGACCCCTGGGCAGACCCAGTTTTAGGGGTGGTGGGTCCCAACCAATCTATTTTGGATTGCACTGAACAGGAACCAACTCGAAATTCCTGGAAAACAACTTAAACCTCCCAGTTACTATAATGACCCATAATTGGAGGTGTTATCTACAGTGGTGGTTAAAGTGTTTTGTTGTATATTACCTAGGTTACGTGAAGCTTGGAGTGTATGGAATTAAAGAAAGACAGGGAAAAAAATAACTAAAGTGAGTCCAATAAACTGAGGCAGTTCTTCAACACGCTATTCCCTTATCTGTTGCTCTGTAACACAAGCTTAAGGATTTCTCTTAGTCACTACTTTCTGTTAACCCAGAAAGGGACATGGTTTCAGTGTTACATCCAGGAGAAATGGAAGGTTGATAGTGTCTAGCTCCATAACACCTAGGATTATAGGAACTCAGTCAAACATCACACGATACAAAAAGTCTGCCTTGCTGACAGTATCTGAGCAAGCTTTAGTTATTACTCATTTCTAAATTACCATGTTTACCTGCATTGTTGGCTTAATGCATGAGTTACAAAGAGCTGCACACTGGAAACTTCCTAGAGCGTTTGATCCTATTCTCCCAAAGTAAAATGCTGCATTTGTAGATTACCCTTTGTGGGGACTCCTTTGATTTTTTGTATGTTAGATTTTAAACAGACATAGAGAGATATCATGAAGTAATTTTCTCTCTTTTTCCTTTTATTATTTTCTTCAATATAACCCTCTCTTTAGTTAGTAAGAGGCACCTGTGTTGCCTCAAAAACGATTAGGTTTTTATCACAAGAATGCAAAGAGAAAGAATGGTCCGATGTTCTGCTTTTATATTTTCAAAGTAAGCTATTTAAGTCCAGGCTGGAAATAGTTGTTTTGAAAAGTAATCCCTTTCATTTGGAAGACGTGAAATTCACTGAATGAAGACAAGGCCCTAGAAAATAAGAATGAGGACACTCTGATAGAAGAGCAACACAGTGATAACCTGCCCAGCAATAGGAGGAAAGAGGAAGAGAATGAAACAGAGCACCCTGTCTCAGGAGAGGAGACAAGATTCATTCTGGCTGAGAGAGGAAAATAGGGTGGACAGAGGGCTGCTCTTGGAGGGTTTGTGGCTTCAGGGATGAGGGGACCTGGCTGGTTTGCTGATGGGGGATGAGAATCGTCGTGGAGAGAAATCATCCCTCATCAGCAGGGTGTGGGCATCAGGAAAACCCACTGAGACCCGTAGACCCTCTGCTGCCAATGAGTGAGCACCGGCCACCATTGCTCATGGGCGCATTGGCTGTCCTTGTCTTTGAGGTTTCCGGTAGTGCTGGGTAACTTCTGTGCTCGTGTCTCCTGGACCAACCAGCAGAAGCCCTGACCATCCCTTCCCTGATCCTCTTTGATCCCTAACTGAAAATCCTCCCTTTTCAGTGACCTGGAGTGTTACAAACATTCCAATGGTTTGCAAAGTCAGACACAAGATGGAAGAAGAAGGAAAAAACTGGAATAAAATGTCATTAACAATTTTTTTGAACTCAAATTGTTTTAAAGAACAGAATCTCTTTTCTGAGGGGACGGGAAGTCCACTGTGGCAGGTGAGGCCCAATGGCGGCTGGGCACTCAGCAGAAGGACTCTCTGAAGGAGGGCATGGGATCCATATGAAGGCTGGAAAGAGTCCATGACTGACGGTGGGAAGTGAAAGTGAGAAGTGAGAGCTGCTGGGACAGGATAGGGCTCTGCTCCCCTCTGGGCACCTCTTCCCTTCCAGGCAGCTGCTGTGCACAGACGTCGGGCTTCAGGATAAAGACTCTCGGGGGAGCGAGGCTTGGCAGTAGGTGTTTCCAGGGAGGGGTTCCACGGCTTTCTCCCAGCATTAGTGGCGGCTGCTCTTGTCCTAATCCTGTCAGGTCGCCTGTGGTGCTTTTGCTGGAGGGACATTCTGCCTGAACTGATGGCTGAGGCCTGAGCCCTCTTATGGAGACTGGGGAGAGGGCTGGTCTGTGCTGGGAAGAAGCAGACCCTTCTGGGAAACTAAGAAAACTGGGGATAGGCGGGGCGTGAAGAAATGATTCTATTCCACACCCTTTGGGACGGGAAGAGAGTCACCTAAGGGACAGAATGTATCTGGATGGGCTCACAAGTTTACTCGGGAAGGATGTCATGAGAACAATTTTTATGTTTAGTCTTTAAACTAAACGGGAGTGTCTGGGTTGTTGGGCCTGAGAAGGAGCCCCAGATATGAGTCACTTGGGGTCCAGGTTTGTGCTTGAGTTGCTGCTGAGCCGGTGGGGATCGCCCTGTGTGGACAATCCCTTATTAAGCCGGCACAACACATGCAATGTGCCTGCAAACAGGCGGGGGGACACTTGACGCTCAGGAGGCATCAGGTTAATGAAGGAAGAGCCCCCAGTGCCTGTCTTTGGCTGAGAGAGGACAGCGGTGACACTCATCCAAGTGCAAATACATACATCCTGTCACACAGTACTTTGGTGTCGCTTCTCTGTACTGTACTCTATCTTAACTTCTTTCTTTAGATTTTATTTTTTGTTAAACAGAAATATGGAGATTAAGGAAAAACAGGGATAAGTGGGGTAGGTACAGTTGGCCCATGCTCCACTTTCTGAAAAAAGAAATCAAACTAGGCCAGTGCCTGAGATGACATTTGGAATACCTGTTATAACCACCATTAAATATCTAGCTTCCACGAACTGAAAGTGACCTCTGTCCCACATGTGCACGTTATGGCTGGTGGTCTGGCTCGCGTGGGACCCAGGTAACGGCAACAGGAAGAGCAGGAATGGAACCATGAGAGTGGATGCCCACGTGGGCCTTTTAGCTGCAACACCGTGAGCCTCCGAGGACTTTGTGAATAGGTTCCATTTTGATTGCCATTGCTGGCCTGAGACATAGTGTGAACTGTAGTTTATGGATGGGTGAGTGGACATGTGAAAGGCAGTTCAAGGGCAACTCTAACAGAAGCATCATCTATGTGCAGATCCAGGAGAGAAACCAGGTATTTCAGACTCTTTCAGAAGCCTGTATTAGCCACTTGGATGCCTGATATATTAGGGCTGCTCCGCTGACTTTAAACCCAGCTTCACCCACCCTCATATCTTGGCATTTATAAGTGAGGAGGTGGTAAGAGGCATGTGGGTGGTGACTTCAATTGTTATTTAGAGAGCGGCCTCTATGGCTGCCATGGTTAGGTGCAGCTACGCAGTACAGATCATTTTTCTTCCTAATATGTCTTCTGATTCCTTTTTACTATACTGGTTTCCACAAGCCTAATATTTCACAGCATACGGTGTTTTACCACAAGCCTCCAAAGATCACCTCCTTCAGAGGTACCTCCTGCTTCTGCACCATTGCTGCTGCTCTGAGACTGTCCCCTGCCGCATGGCCCTTTCCAAGCGCTTTCCTTTTGGCGCTTTCACAGCTCATGCTCAGACCTGCAAATGTCAATTTTTCTCACTCTCTCATGGTTAAATCTCTGACCATCACATAAGAGACCTCTTCTCACTATTTCCCACTCATGGCAGCCTAAAGCTGCTGAGTGGGAAGCCCTCTGATGGAGTGTGTCAATAACCACCACCAGCGCCCAGCACACTGGCTTCCTTTCCTTCCGGTCTCTACCAGACACTCAGATCTGCTGGGGGCTCCGGATGTCGAGCAGGGAAGTGGACTGTTTGTGCATAGACACTGGGAGGGTACATGCTTCACTTTTGGATTTAAAAAAATGTAATATGGAGTGATTCTAATTCAACTAGCCACTATACATCTTCATATACAGAATTTCAGACTTCTTCAATGTAAATCTACATCAGTGGTACAGCCTAATCCAAAAGGGAAGTTAAGAGGTACCCCTCTCCAATCCACTCCCAGATTAAAGATGTTTTGATCAAAATCAAGACAAGAACACTCTTGTTCCTTTACCAAACAGAGTCTGTGCGTCTGATGCACAGCAAAGCAAAGCCTGAGACACTGATGTTTGCAGCAATGAAAGGCTTTGTTCACAAGACAGCCAAGAGAGGCAACGAGAGAACAAGTCTCAGATCCCCCTCCTTGAAGGCCAGGGACTTGAGATATTTGCGGGATAAAGGAGCTGGGTGGCCTTAGGCCTGGAGAAAGGCGACAGGAAGTAGGGAAAAGTGAGGTAATTAGTGTTCTGCAGAGACATATCTGAGCAACGTGCTTCCTTGTGGGAGGTACGTTCAAATGTGGAGGCACTTAGCATGGTCTGAGGGTGGAATTTCTGGTCCTCTGACCTGAAACTGTCATTCATGGGACACCTGCACACGCCCAGGTTTGGGGGCAGTGGTCCCAACAAGTCTTTTCTAGCTCAAACTTGAGTTAGACAAAGCTGACTCCAAGTTCCTGAAAGTAACTGGGGCCACATCTTTCATCTCGGTGTGCATCTTGGAGGGTATGCAAATTGCCACAAAATAGTTAAAGTGAGCTTGCTCAGTGAAGGCAGGCTACAAGCAGAGGGATGTTTAACAAGCTTTGACACAAGATCAAGAAATCTGCTGGGCGCCAGTTTCTGTTAACCACACAGGGCTCAGTTTCAATCCTTTTCTAGCAAGTGAAGACAAACTGTAATAAGCTCATCATGGTGTGATTCCCCTCACTTGGATTGCTTCCCTTTCAGTCTTCTGTTTTCCCCGATCTTTGGTGTCACTCAGCGCTGACATGATGAACAGGATCCCTGCACCTTAAACTCCTGGCCAGATCGTGAGAGGGGCAGAAGACAGGTGTGATTATGTGGACAGCCTAGGCCATCCTGTTGGCTAAGGGGAGACTCGATTGCTTCCCTAGATTCATCTGTCTGCACTCCTTGCCTCAGAGCACTGGGACATATGGGGACACGATCTAAGGTGAGCATAATATAAAGGTACCCAGGGACAGTTCACTTGATCTTTCACACAGACTTGAAGGCAGAGAGGAGACAGGAGCCTTGTAGCTTTTCTGCTCAATTAGGCAGATTCTCCCAGGGTGGACGTTTCCCTGGAATTCATGATAATGGCAAGTGTCTGATTCATAGATTTAAAATTTCGAGTTCTTCCCTTTCTTGAATACTGATTATTTGTTGGAAGTAAGAGAATATGAAAAACTATTTTACACATCCCTGGATATCACACACATCCCCAAAGCAAAATTTATTGCTGAGCCTAAAAATGGACTGAAGCAAAACTAGACTCACTAATCGTGATCACCCTTTCCATTGTTCTGCCATAGATTTCCTGCTTCAGGCTCTCTCCTAGCAGGAGCCGTAGTGATATAATAATATAAATGATGTAGTTTCACACACATGGATTTTTCTGCTATAGAATAAACAATCATGTTTTAATCTATTCATAACCAAATTTGTTCTGAAGGGGAATTAACAATGGTCGGTTTTGTGTATATTTACACCTTTACTTATGAGCCTCCTGTGACACGAAGACTCTTGACTCTGCAATGTTAGCAGCCACGTGGCTCACGTCCCCACTGTACTGCAAGCTCTTTGCGGGCACACGGATATGTATCATCTTTGCATTCCTCATGTTATCTGGGTTGGGACTTCACCATATGCACAAACAGGCAGAGGAATTTCTAAGGCCAGTTCAGCTGAGAGATGAAGATAAGAAATACTGGATCATGCACCAACCTGCATCACTGGAATCAGAGGAAGTGGGTTAAGGAGATGGCATGGAAGTAGAGAAAGAGGATCTGGAGAATGACCCAAACCTTCCTGAGGGCAGGAGGGTCAGTGAGCTAAATCCCTTTTGTTGCTCCTGGGGCAAGTCGTCTGTGCAAAGGGACCATGAAAGACCACTCGCAGAGCTGGTGAATGGTCACTTACCAGATGCGTAAACAAGAAAGTCAATATTTATTGCCCACACTGGACATTTTCGATAAATAAAGCTGTATATTTTGCTTGAGTGGCAGGGTTTTACCAAGGCAGAGCTGTAAGATATATAAGAATGTCATTTTTGAGGTAGTTTTACTTCACTTATACTGTTTGTTACATAATAATAGTAGCTACCCAGGTTATTGTACTATGATAGGCTATCTGGTCACCCCCAGCTCTGACTTTCTCTTCTTCTGTGACACAGGACACATTAACTTAACCTCTCAAAGTCTGAATTTCCTCATTTTAAAGCAATGGTGGTATGACCTAATCCACAGGACTATAGAGAAGATAAGAGGGGATCATGGATATGAGATATTTACCATGTGGCCTAGAAGGGTAATTTCTCTACACACACAGACCACTATCATTATAGAAAAAAAAAATTAGGAAGAGGCAAAGTGATGGAATTTTGGAAAGATAATTTCAGACCTGGATTTTAGGACCACAGATAATCCTTAAGAATTTTTCCTTCAAAATATCATTTAATTCCCTCCTGCAAAACTGCATTATTTTTCCTAATAATATTCCAACACACTCATAACCACTCTGCTTCCTTCCTCTCTGTCCTGATTCAATCTACCCCTCACATGGCTATGAGGCTGTTCTTCTGAACCATGAGGTTGATCATACTGCCCCCCTGCTGCAGACACTGAGGCCCAGAGAACAGTCTGATGCTCGCTGGCTGTCTAAGGCTCCCTGTCTCTCAGGCTTCTCATGACCACCCTGCTTACCCGGGGACTCACTGTGACCAATTATTCCATTGTGCAGAATTCTTTCCACAATGACTCTCTTCTCAAGAGATTCGTTCTGCCTTTCACACTCTCTCCATTCCTCTACAGTGTCCCTTACTCATCAAGTCTCAATTAAACTATAACTTCTTTTTTTTTAAACTATCACTTCTTCCAACACTTTCATCACCTCCCTGACCCTTGACAAAATTAATCACTGCCCTCTGTGCTTCATTTCATACCCTATTCTACATTGTGTTACTGGTATTTGTCTTTCCCCTACTAGGGTGTGAATTCCTTCAGAATCAAAACCATTTTATATTATATTGACCTTAGAATTTCTCAGTGACTAACATAAAATTCTTGCTTATGCTCAGGCAAAAATTAGTTGAATTGAAACTTAACCTCTGTGAAATTCAGATTTTTTTCCCCCAACCATAAAGTGAGGATGTTGATCTAATTTCACTTTGAAATTAAAAGATATTCTAAATAATTTATGTCCCAAGCATTATAAATTGTGAAATGATTTTAGTGATAAAAAAAAAGGCAAAGTAAAATAATTCAAAGCTAGTTACTATAGATGTAGCAGAACGCTTTCCAGGGGACAGTGGCTCTCAAGTGGGGTGAATGGCGGCTCTGGATTAAGATTTGCCTAAACGCCACATCCTAGCCCTGTGTCCACAATGAGGATTCAGACTGTCCTTGCATAGTTCATGACTCTGTAGACAGGAAGTGAACAAAAGAAGCATGGTTGCTGAGACTCTGATAGAGTTCCCCATAGGAAATGAGTGTTATTTCATGGAACAGTCCTGGGAACAAGGCCAAAGCCCAGAGGTGTTCAGTGGCTCTAGACAAACCTGGTGGCAGTTAATTGACATGAGGCTGACCCAAACAATCTAAATGTGAAGTGAGAATAAAGCTATCAGTAATGCCGGGGGACCCTCTAATAAAGGCAAAAAAAGGCAAGGGAAAAATATTTTTAGTTCAGCAGGAAAAGGAAAGTCCTGGAGCCTTGTCATTTTGTGAGACACGACACAGAAAAACATCGTGGACCTAGTGACAATGTGGAAGTGCGCGTGATGTTCAAATAAGAGCCGGGAAGAAACTAGGGAGCGATTTAGAGGCCGCAGTGGCCCGTGTGGTCAGTGCAGAAACTGGAGTTCCAGATATAGATGATGCCGGTGGTAAACGAAGCAGCAGGAGCTGAACCGGCAGCTCTGAGCAGCCTCCCTGTGTGACAGGCTCACCAGCCCCAGAGGCACGTGAGGCAGCAGGAGGAATTGCTGGGGAGGTGGGTCTGGAGCAGCGTGACAGGAACAGTGACAACAATGTCTGGAAGGGAGAGGGGGCCTCAAGTGTCAGGGCAGAGTTCAGCCCCCAGGCAAGGGGTCCCTGGAAGATTGCTCCGGACGGGAGCAGCATGGCGCTGACAAAGCGGAAACGAGCATCGGCCAAGGCTGGAGGGACAGTCAAGTCAGAGCAGGTCGTGGGTAAACAATGAAAGTGGTTAAGGTGTGGTGTAAGAGCCCGTCTCCGAGAATCCTAAGGGATGCTGGTGAGGGTAAGGACCCACGGACCATGAGAGCTGAGAGCCTCTGCTGGGCATGGCCAGTGCACTTGAGAGCTGGGAGGATCAATAAAAACTTACTTTTTTATTACTTTATTATTGCAGAGGTAAGGCCCAGACAATCTTCAGATTACAATCATAAACTCAAAATATTTTTGAATAAAATTTGTCTAGTTTTACACATTTCCTCTGGCTAATTCAATTAATGCATCAAAAATAAATATACTTATTAAAGTTGTTTTTTTTCTCATACAATTGGCATTAAAACATGCGAACTGATCTTTCTACTTTTAGCCTGAGTCTCCAATGTGTTCTTTCAGTTAGTGACAGCAATGTGTATTTTGAGTTTCTTTATTAAAATTTTGGGAAAAAATAAGAATATCTAAAAAAGTACTTAGTATTTAAGCTCCACCAATTTAGACTTTCTTCCAATGCACAAGCAAGGGCTGTGGTTCTCAGCTCGATGTGCAATTTAAAAATCTCAGGCAAATTTTTACATATGTGGCCATCCAGTCCCACTGCCACAGATTCTGCTCTACATTCTATGTCTGTGAGGTGGAGTCCTCTGTGACGTATGTTTTTCATCTCCCTGGGTGATTCTAATGGGAAGACAAAGATAATTATCACTAAGCTTGGGGGCCAGAGGGTAAGAAAAGTGCAGAGGATCTCAATTTTAGAAACTACATTTCTCACCTGTGCTCTGCACGTTCCCATCTCCTAAACATAAACGCACAGGTGCACACACCTCCCTGGTCCCCACCAAGCATCCTTTCTTCAGACTTTACTGTATTTGAGCGTCTGCATTCCAACAACAATGCTAGATTCCGAAGGTTTTCTCTTACTTCTCTCTCCTCTCATCCTCTGCTAGGTTCCTCCCCTGGTGTCCCCTCCCAATTTCTACCAGAGACCAGGGCTGTGGCCACTCTACTCGGAATGCCACTCCGTGTCTAACATGGGACCTGCCCAGACAAAATCTTAAATACTAGTTGAATTGAGGCTGTTTGTGGTGTCTTACTAGCTGCTTTTTCTGCATGCTGGGAGGGCAAGGTTCTCATTTTCTGATTCACTCTTTGACCAACCCCCCAGGTTTCAGTCTCAGAGTGTTGTGTGTTCTTGCATATGGGCAGATATAGCTTCCATATTCTTTTCCTTAATTTTGTTTCTCTGTCTCTCTTTTTTAGCAATAGAAAATAAGCGTTCAAACAGACACATGAGAATAATATCATGAAAATCAGAGGACCCATTATCCACAGATCCTTGATAACACCCCGCCCCATGGGGCTCCTGCCCATCTCTGCCGCCCCCCTTGTGAACCTCTCCCCATCGCTCCCTGCGTCTGATGATGCCAACCTCCTCTCAGACCCTAGAACACACCGGGCTCTTTCCAACTCCTGCTCCTGTCCTTTCTGCCTGGAATACTCTTCATCTTTCTCATCACCTGCACATCCTACAAGTCTCACACCGATCTCATTCCCTCGAGGGGACCTTACTGACACCTTCTCATGGGGAAGGGAGGCTAATTACCTGAAGACAAATCCTCTCTGGCCTGTGAGGTGACAGCTGTGCAGATCCTCCCTCCACCTCAGTGCCTGACAGCTGTTATTTATTTATTCATTTATATTTAATGACAATGTTTTCTGACAATGTTTAGATTATAAATTGATGTCAGTTGAAGGGATTAAAGAAAAGACATGCGAACACTGTGTGAGGATATTGGTGCCTACAGACACACAGGCTATGAATGGAGGAACACAGTGAAAGTGTAAGTTTTAATTTTTTTGTATTATCCTTAGACTTCTAATAATCTCAAACATAAGGAGCTCTGTCACCCCTCAATATAATTTTCAGGTATATCAATAATCAAAGGGAAACAACCAAAGTAAATATTGTCAATATTTATGATTGAAGTACAAGCAATATTTTGAATGGAAAACAGAAGTTGGCCACTAATTGATGTTCTGTTCTTTCTTTATAGTAATTGAAAATTCTCCTTGGGAACATTGATTGACAAGATGAGGAAGAGAAATTTCATAAACTTCTTATAAAGGCTTGGGTTACCCTCATTTATAAATAATGACACTCAGAAGAGAATTAGGGTTTTTAACGTTAAAATGACAAATAATAACCACATTATAAATTAGTTAATAAAATGGTTAATAAATCAGTTAATAAACTGGTTTATCTTTTTAATATATTCATTCTACTTTAATGAGCATAATTTATAATTGCCTGTGACATCCTATAAATGAAGTTATATACTTTCAGTCAACTTCTAGGATAGAATAGAAAAGTGTATGGTGCACAAAGAGGTTGAAGAAATGAAAATATATAATGAAAATTCAACTTTGTTGTTATAGCATCTAGACCAGAGGAAAAAGAGAAATCAGTAAGTATATAGAAGATCTGAGTGACAATATTCATCTTTTGAAGTAATGAACATTTATAGTTTTCCACTTAATAATTGCAGAATAAAATTTTTTTTCTAGTAAACATGGAAAATTTACCAAGATATTCTGCCCAACAAAACAGGCTCATTAAATATGAAAATAATAAAAATATTACCAATTATGTTAAGCGAATTAAACAAGATCTTGCATGTAAGGGCTCAGGTGGGCACAGAAGGCTGCTTCCCAACCACCACTCTAACCACAGACAAGGGAAAACAGAGTTTCAGCTGGAAGTTATTAGGTCATTGTGGAGGGGGATGGAGAGGTAGAAACAGACCGTGAGAGGTGAAAAGGGTCCAAAGCAGGACCAGAATCCAGCACTAAGAGTGACCACCCTGGGACCTATTTAGACAATTGACACAATTATCTCCAATCATTCTTTGGGGTTACTGTGTTTGCTGCATGGTCTTAGATAAGTGCTAATAAATAAATCATCTCAAGTAATTCTCCACACAGCTCTATGACATAGTAGTATGGTCATCTCTGCTTTAGAAGTAAGGAAAGTGAGGCTAGAGTTGGTTAGGTGACCTGTCCAACATCACACAAATAGGAAGGGGTACAGCTAGGATGGGAATGTTTGTGTAATTCAGGACCAGCTTGTGTATTTCCTAGAAACATCTTCATGTGTAAATGGATGAGCCACACCTCACACAAGCACCTTTAATTCAGGTTTGGGGTAGGAACTGTGAAAAGTCTCCCACATATTTTGCTTAATCTTTTGAAAAAGAAAAGACTATATAGGGCTTCCTTGGTGGCTCAGTGGTTAAGAATCCGCCTGCCAATGCAGGGGACATGGGTTCCAGCTCTGGTCTGGGAAGATCCCATGTGCCGTGGAACAACTAAGCCCGTGGGCCACACCTACTGAGCCCACGCACCATAACTACTGAGCTCATGAGCCACAAGTGCTGAAGCGCAAGAGCCTAGAGCCCTTGCTCTGCAACAGGAGAAGCCGCCTCAATGAGAAGCCCGTGTACCGCAACAAACACCCAACGCAGCCAAAAATAAAATAAATAAGAAAATAAATAATAATAAAAGTATATATATATAAAAGATTGTTATAGCATTAAATAAAACACAGCTGTCACTTTCTATCAAGTGTAATGAGGAAGAGGAAGAAACAAAACTGAAACATTTTAATAATTAATTAGTTAATTAACTAATTCCCATGGTTCTCTCTCTCTCTCTCTCTCTCTCTCTCTCTCTATATATATATATATATATATATATATTTTTTTTTTTGTCTGCATTGGGTCCTCGCTGCAGCACGTGTGCCTCTCACCGCGGCAGCTTCTCCCGTTGCGGAGCTCTGGCTCTAGGCGCACCGGTCTCCACAGCTGTTGCTCACGGGCTCAGCTGCTCTTCAGCATGTGAGATCCTCCTGGACCAGGGATCGAACCCACGTCCCCTGCACTGGCAGGTGGACTCCCAACCACTGGGCCACCACGGAAGTCCTGGTTCACTTCTATTCACCCCTCAACTTCTGGGGGCTGTTCTCAGCTGCTGGTTAAGGTGCGAATGCACAGACCTCAGGAAGGCCTCCTTTTTCAGCAGAGATGCCCACAGAGGCTCTAAGCAAGGCCCACAGTCCCTCCCTGCTTGGCCCCTTGAACTTCCTCTTCTCACAGCCCCCCTGCCGTCAGGAGGATCCGCAGCATCTGCCCACATCTCCCCCTCCCTCTTAGGAGGGTGGCTCCTACATTGATTTCCTGAGCAACATAATCAGCGGGACACTTCCTCATTCTAACACCCAGATACAAGGACATTCCGCTAACAGAGTTATACATTGTTTTTAAAAAGATGCACTTAGGGCTTCCCTGGTGGTGCAGTGGTTAAGAATCCACCTGCCAATGAAGGGGACATGGGTTTGAGCCCTTGTCCGAGAAGATCCCACATGCCACAGAGCAACAAAGCCCGCATGACACAACTACTGAAGCCCATGCGCCTATAACCTGTGCTCCATAACAAGAGAAGCCACCGCAATGAGAAGCCCGCATGCAGCAACGAAGACCCGGCACAACCAAAAATAAATTAAATAAATAAATAAATAAAATTATAAAAATACAAATGATACACTTAAATACCTGTATTAGTTTTCTGTTGTTGACGTAACAAATTACCAAAAGTTCCTTCTCTTACAGTTCTGGAGGTTAGCAATCCAAAATAGATCTGACTGTTCTAGCTTTAAAGTGTCATCAGGTCTGTTCCTTCTGGAGGATCTTTTGCAGGGTCTGTTCCCTGCCTTCACCGGCTTGTAGAGGCCACATGATTTCCTCGCGTTCTGGCCCCGCCGGCAATCACATCACTCCCACCTCTGCCGCAGTCCTCACACCTCCTTCTCTGGCTGTGACTCTCTGTCCTTCCTCTTTCATAGCTGAAGACTTTTGTGATTGCTTTACACCCACAAAACTTATCCAGGAGAGCCTCTCCAAGTCAAGATTCTTAATTTAATCACACCCACACAAGTTCCTTTAGCTGTGTGAGGTAATATATTTGTATGTTGGGGAATTAGACCATAGGCTTTCTGAGGAGCCATTATTCTGTTGACCAAACTACCCTTTCTGCACAACTCGAAAAAAAAATTGTTTTACACTGATGGAAGAAATTTTCATATATTAAGGTATGGGGAAGTCATTCTGGCTTATACATGACTTGAACTTTATTCGATCCTAAAAAGCCTGTTTGTAGCCTATTCAACATGCACTGCACATCTGCTATTAAGCATTAAAGATAAAAATGCATTTAAAAATCAAATGGAGCAACTATGGTTTAGGCTTTCGAAATGGACCGGGTGGCCACTATAGACAAGGTTTCAAACACATTCTTTTATTAGTGAAAACTTGAGTTTTCTGACCTGTATTGTTAGCGAACACAAGTTCATATGCCTGATGCAGAGTGAGACCAAGGTTTATTGCAGAGCCATGCAAAGGAGAACGGGAGGGCTCATGCTCAAAACACTCTAAACTCCCTGAAGGGTTTCAGTTAAGCATGTGTAAGGGCAAGCTTAAGGAGGGGTGAGGTTGGTTGTTGGCACAGGAATCCTTTGTCCACGAAGGTCAGGTCACGATGTTCCTGTAAACCTCCAACAAAAGAAATGTTATTCTCTGTTCTGCAACTTTTTATCTTTATATGAATGAGAAAGTGTTATACTCTTAAAGGTCAGAGCATTGAGAATGGGCTATCCTGTATATTTCAGGCTATAGGCAACTTTTTTAACTTGAAGCAAAAACAGTAGGTTATATAGTTTAAAGTAAAAAAAAAAACAAAACAGATCTAATATGAAGTCAGATTGTTCTTCCCTGTTACAGTATCAGACTCAAGGACAGCAAGAGCCATTCTCAAAACAGTATCTGCTGGCAGCTGCCACGTGCAACTTTAAGGTCTCCAGGTCTCCCCTTGTAACTATGCAACAATTTCAAACACCAACCAATCCTTTCTTAATAGGCACCCTTACCTCTTGCCAGCTCCAATTATAATTGTTTTCGTAAATTTTTATTTTATATTGGCTTATAGTTGATTAAATATATTGTATTACTTTCAGATGGACAGCAAAGTGATTCTGTTATGCATATACATGTATCTATTTTTTCCACATTTCTTTGCCCATTTAGCTTATTACAGAATATTGAGCAGAGTTCCCTGTGCTATACAGTAGGTCCTGGTTGGTGATCTTTTTAAATATAGCAGTGTGTATGTATCCATCCCGACTTCCCAATCTGTATCCCCCAACCCTTCCCCTCTGGTAACCATAAGTTCATTTTCTAAGTTTGTGAGTCTGTTTCTGTTTTGTAAATACGTTTATTTGTATCATTTTTGGCTGTACCAATTTACATTCCCACCAACAGTGTAGGAGGATTCCCTTTTCTTCACACAGTCTCCAGTATTTATTGTTTGAACATATTTTGATGCTGGCCATTCTGACTGGTGTGAGGTGATGTCTCATTGCAGTTTTGATTTACATTTCGCTAATAATTAGCCATGTTGAACATCTTTTCAGGTGTCTCTTTGCCACCTGTATGTCTTCTTTGGAGAAATGTCTATTTCGGTTTTCTGCCCATCTTTTCATTAGGTGGTTTGTTTTTTTGATATTGAGCCATATGAGCTGTTTATAAATTTTGGAGGCTAATCCCTAGTCAGTTACATCATTTGCAAATATTTTCTCCCATTCTGTGGGTTGTCTTTTCATTTTGTTTATGGTTTCCTTTGCTGTGCACAAGCTTTTCTGTTTAATTAGCTCCCTTTTGTTTATTTTTGTTTTTATTTCTATTACACTAGGAAATGGATAGTAAAAGATATTGCTTTGATTTATGTCAGAGTGTTCTGTCTATATTTTCCTCTAAGAGTTTTATAGTATCCAATCTTACATTTAGGTCTTTAATCCATTTTTAGTTTATTTTTGTGTATGGTGTTAGAGAACGTTGTAATTTCATATTTTTTTACATGTAGCTATTCAGTTCTCCCAGCACCAATTTATTGAATAGACTGTCTTTCCTTCATCTTATAATCTTGCCTCCTTTGTCATAGATTAATTGACCATAGGTAGGTGGGTTTATTTCTGGGCTTTCTATCCTGTTCCACTGTTCTATATTTCTGTTTTTGTGCCAGTACCATACTGTTTTGATGACTGTAGCATAGAGTGAAGTCAAGGAGCCTGATTCCTCGAGCTCTGTTTTTCTTTCTCAAGATTGCTTTCGCTATTCAGGGTCTTTTCTATTTCTATACAAATTTTAAGTTTTTTGCTCTAGTTCTGTGAAAAATGCCACTGATAACTTGATAGGGATTGTATTGAAGCTGTAGATTGCCTTGGGTAGTATAGTCATTTTAACAACGTTGATTCTTCCAATCCAAGACCATGGTATGTCTTTCCATCTGTTTGTGTCACCTTCGATTTCTTTCATCACTGTCTTATAGTTTTTGGAGTACAGGGCTTTCGGCTCCTTAGGTAGGTTTATTCCTAGAAAATCCTAAAGACCTTACAAGAAAACTACTATAGCTCATCAATGAATTCTGTAAAGTTGCAGGATACAAAATTGAAACACAGAAATTTGTTGTATTTCTATACACTAACAATGAAAGGTCAGAAAGGGAAATGAAAGAAACAAATCCATTTACCATCCACAAAATACATATATATATATATAATTCTTGACAATAAACTTATGTCATTTTGAGGTTTTTGCTTTTATAAGCCTCCCCAATCTTGTTGTCTGACTGAACACATTTCAGGTCCTTCTAGAATGTATCTCTCCTCAGCTATAGACCTCAGTGTGGTTCAAATAAAATTATTTTCTATTCCTAGTATAGATTGATTTAGTGAATATTTATATTGACAACAGAATTAAAGAGTTTCTTTATAACATTTCAGAATATAATGAACAGCTAAAATATGAGTTACAGATACTAAAGCCCACTTTCATTTAGTGCACGGGGGCTGCTACAAGGGCAGGGCACAGGGACATGCTCTGGGCACAGCAAGGAGGGCCTCGACAGCTCTCTGCTCCTCCCAGGTGCTCCGAAGCCCATTGCGCCGCCCCTGCTGGGGGTGGGGACAGCAGCTCAAACATCATGGAGACCCTGCGGACATGACTATGAGTTGGGAGGTCCCCAGACCTGCACCCTTCAGAGACCATCTCCGTCGATGACACTTCATGCCCTGGAACTGCCAACCTGAGGTCCTCTTCTTATGGAGTAAGGGATCATGTGACTGAGGTGCAGAAAGCCCAACTGTGACAGCAGGTGTTTTAATCAAAGTAAGGGTTTATTTACAGATCTCAAAGCAAGGGAGCGGGAGACAAGCCGCAGATACACTCCAATTTGGCCTTTGAGTTAGCGGCTTTTTTAAAGGGAAGAAAAATGAGGCTGCCATTAATCGTCATCATTTGACATGTCTGTGACTCTTTTTTTTCCTTTTTTAACAAATCGAAGTATAATTGACTTATTGATACAATATTGTGTTACTTTCTGGTGTATACCAAAGTGATTCAGTTATATATATATATATATATATATAATTTTCCATTATAGGTTATTACAATATATTGAATATAGTTTCCTGTGCTATGCAGTAAATCCTGGTTAGTTACCTTTTTTTATGAACAGTATTGTGTAACTGTTAATCCCATACTATAAGCGACATTTGTTCATCATAGCTTCAGAAGTCAGACTGTCTCTGGTTTATGATTCTCAGGTCAGGTAGTCCCCCGCTCAAGGGTCTTTAAGCTCATCCTGCCCTGGAGAAACAACCTGAGTTTGGAGTGAACGATGACATCTACAAGAGCAACTGGTACACTGATGATGTTCACAACAGAAGTGTAGTCACCTGGCTCTGCTTGATGAGTGTTCCATTAGCACAACATTGAGGTCAGAGGTGACAAAGAAAAGGAAGAAAGTTTTGGATAGAGAGATCATCTGTAAACTCAGTAAGGTAACTCTGTTTTAGGGGGACTTGGATTCACCCTGTAGGACGTGGGAGGACAGCACCTCACTTCTGGTGCCTGGCCCCATCAGCTCCTGGACGGACCCCTGCCACTGAAGAGGCCCCTCAGGGAAAAGTAGGAGCTGCTGGGACAGCGGACCCTGAGCCCCTCTCTCCTCTGGCCCATCTCAGGGCTCCGAGTTCCCTCAGGAGCGGAGGCGGAGGCCCAGGGGGGAGCGAGTGGCCAGAGGGTGGAAGAGGAGCCCAGCTCAGCAGCGGTCCGAGTGCAGGAAGCTGGTACGGTTTTGGTCCCGTTAGGGACGAGCCTGGGGCCGGAAGGCCTTCGACGAGGAGCGCGGTGGCGCCCGCCCGCTCCCCACCACTGCCACCCTGCCTATGGGCAGAGGCCTCCGGGAAGCTCCGGACAGGGAGCCGGGCCCTCCTTTCCCGCCGCTCCTCCAGCTCCCGGCCGGGCCCCTGCAGCGGAGCTCCTAGTATCTGAAGCGTTTGCCCCGCCCGGAAGCCCGGGGAAAGGAGTAGAGAGGCCACGGCCGGGGGCCCTGGGCTCCGCCCGCACAGAGGAGCTCCTCCCAGACCCGCCGGCCCAGCTGCAGGAAGAGCCGGTGGATCCACAGCCGCCTCCTCACCACCGGAGGTTCTCATCTTGTCGCAGGAAGAATTCAGAGACAACAGGGAGAAGGAGAAGGCACAGCGAGGGCTTCTTGGGCACAGAGGGCCGACGGGGGTGAGCAGCGGCGCTGAGCCTCTTGGACAGGATGCTTACACGGGACGTCAAAATGAAGGGGTGGAGTATTGATTGGGGAGGTTGGAGCTTGGGGTCGCACTTCCTGATTTTCACCCCAGCTCCATCTTTCTGAGGGGAGAAGGGAGTTTCCTCCTTATTTAGCTTTGGTGGGAAGTTTCCCGGCCCCGGTGCATGATGGGAACTTCTCATCTCCAAGGCTAATTTTATTGTAATGAGGGCATAATGAGCAAAATGTTACATTTAGAGGCCTGAGATTCCAGTTTTCCCACCTTCCTTTGCCTCCAGGACACTTCACCCCAAAATGCATGGTTTTCTGTACGTCCAGAAGTTCCTGCTTTTCTTTGTCTACCTACAGACCCCTGTTGTTTACGAGATGTATGGTTTCCTGCCACCTGGCCCCACCCCCTTTCTCTGTTCCCTGCTAGCTCTTTTCCTGCTGGAGCAGCCAGAGGTGCCGCCCTGGGCTCTGGGCTAAGGTTGGGGGGTAGGTGTGTTTGCACTTCTCACTCTGCTGGCTTCCAGGCTGAGGCCAAAGAACTGGAGCGGGATGTGCTGGGCCCCTGTGCTGTCTGTCCTGAGCCTACGGCTGGCACTTGTCAACAAGGCAGGAGCCAACTACACACGCCCAGGCCGGCCCCTTTTTTCATCCTTCATCTCTGGTGTGAAAGAGCCCAGATTCTGCCTCCAGCCTGTGCTGTAGGACTTGCAAGCTAAAAACGATTTTTGTATTTTTAAATGTTGAAAAATATTTAAATATTTTGCAACATTTGAGAATTATATGACATTCGCATTTTAGTGTGTATAAATAACGTTTTATTGGAGCACGGCTCCTTTTTTTACATTTTATCCGTGCTGCTTTCCTGCTACAATGGCAAACTTGATGGATAAAGCAGAGGTCATATGACAAATTTTAAGATATTCACTCTCTGGCCCTTTAGAAAAGTCTGGCAGCTCCTTCTCTAGAAAGTAGTATTTTCTTACCACTATATGCTGAGGGTTATACTTAATAAGCAGGTAAATTTTGGTGAATTTTGCCCCTTGAAATAAACCTTGCGTAGCTGTAAAACTGATGACATTACTCTAAGGAATCTCATAATAAACCTAGCCACCAAATTGCAATTATTACTAGGCTGAGAAGGGAATTCATGTGCTGACTTCTTTCATCCAAGAAATCACCACAAATTAGCATAACTGGAATATAGCTCCCATCTGAATTAGCATCAACTGCAGAAACTGCCAAGCATTTCCAATCCTACGATTGGGGCAGAGTAAACCATAAAGCTAGTTTGACCTTTGGTTTAGAGAATCTCTTTTAACTGTAGCAGCGTTTGCCAAAGTTTATTGAACATGAGAATCAAAAACTAATAATAATTTATTGATAGAAAACTGTCAGGATTTAATAAGATCCATTTACACTCAGAGGAAAGAAAGCTACAAAAATGGTCACAGTGATGACACAATTACTATATAATTTACATATGCTTATGAAAATTTTATAAAAGTAAAAATAATTAGAATCATGCTATTTTTTATCATTAAATAAAAAGCATTTTCATGCAACTTCCTGGTATACTCTTGCATCTGGTGCACCGTTTCTTTCTTAAAATGCATTCCTGCATAATGAGAACACATAGATAAAGACAGTTTGTATTTTTCTTTTGTATTTATAAGTACATTTTAATTGAAATTTATCAATAGTGTATATAGCCTATAATACTTTCTGGGAAATGCTGATTTATCTGGTAATAACGAGTTATTTTGAATTGTTTTGAATTGTGTAAAATTAAATTAGAATAAAATTAGGACCCCAATAAAATAATCAAAATAGATATCATTTTGTCAAATATTTAAAATGGAAACACATTAAATCTCAAATAAAATAGTTGGTAAATGGAATTTTAAGAGTCTTGTAGAGAAATTTTTCTATTCTTATAAAAGATACTGATTTTCAAAAACACAATTTAGAATTCAAACAATTAAATTTAAAAGTAGTTATTTTACAGTGTAGTTAACAGCAAACCTTGCTCTTAGGAAAGGAAATCTAGCTTTCCTCTCCTTGCGTCTTGCAGAATAGCTTTCCAAGGGTTCAGAATTCTGTAAAACATTTGTAATAATGCAATCATTCTGAAAATATATAATCTTTCAAAGTCCTATAATTGGCAATGTTATAAACATGGATTTTATTTTATCAAGTGCAAATTATCATTGTAGACTAGTTGCAAACATCTTATAATTGTACAATATATCAACACTTGACAGAAACCTCTGGAGGGTAGACATATACATGGATCTCTGGGGAGCTGGGCGTTGTCTCTCTGTGAATGATTGTACAGGCCCCTGGTGTTTGAACACATTCTGAAAGTGGGACTCGTACCATGTCTGCAATCATCTTCCACCTTCATACATAGTCATGGAGATATCGATTGGTTTTTGGTGGAAAAACAAAAACGAACCTATGCCTGCCTCTGAATTCTTGGAATGTTCCTGTCCAGGTACACACAGTTCTTCAGGACTAGCACTCTTGTTAAGATTAAATTAATTCTCTTTTCAGTTATGAGGAAAATATTAAATAACATTTAGCAGCAATAGAATTAATCGAAGAATCAGAGTTTAATCACAAATCATGTGTTTATTCTCGTGGCCATTCATCCTTGACATATGCATACATATTTGAACACTAATATAACAGTTAACATCATTTGTGTTCTACTTTTTAGTTACCATTCAAAGTTAGTTCCTGATTAACCCTAGTGTTTCTAAGTATATTTACAACTTCATAAAGACAGAAAGTCACTAACTGATCAATAATGAATGTATTGAAGGAAAACTGGCCCATTCTTACTGAGTACAAGGTTTCATTGTTTTGAGAAACACATGCTCGCTCAGTAGTTCTTACATATGTCCAAGCACTGACCCACTGAACTGGGGATGCTTTATTGCTTGTTGCTTGTTACCAAAGTTTGCATTCAACATTTCTCAAGATACTTCACCATCTACACATTTCTGCTGTCTATTTGTAATACACTTTCCCACAGTTGATATGGTAGAGAATATTTTTTCCTGTATCTCAGCACTCATGCTTTTGTGTAGTCATTAGCAGTTGTTTCTGTTCTGAAATGTGCAGTGAGCATCTCTGGATTGGCCAGAGGTGACCAGCTGAGAGACTATAGCAGCTCACTTAACTCCTCCGTCACTGAGAGGCCTGGACGAATGGGACCTTAAGGTCCCTTGAGTTCATTCTTCAGCACATTTTCTGAGAATTGTACACACTGGGGACACATTAGGGACCCTGCTGTCAAGTTGCTGGGTGGAGTACACAGACTCCTGTAAGTGAAAGTCTAAGAAAAATAACTTTGAAGAGCTCTACCAAGAAAACAAAACTGGCGATGACCGAAGCCCAGAGCGCCCGGGCCGCTGCTGCCGGGACAGCAGGCCAGTCTCACCACAGCGGGACGCTCTCTGCTGCTGACTCAGCCACCTTCATTACAGGTGGCATTTGAGATGTGACGGGCAAAGAGAAAACACTAATGTGCAATGGGCTTGGGAGAGGCCAGTGTTACACGAGGGGGGCCCTGAGGCTTTTCTGAGGAGCTAACATCTGAGCCTCCATCCAGGTGAGCAGAAGCCACCAGCCCTTTGAAGGTCTAGGGCAAGCCCATGCTAGGCAGAGGGAAGAGCAAGGTCAGTAAGTTGGAGATGGGTCCAAAGCCAGATGGTGAGAAAACACTATGGCTCCATTGTCCTGAGTGAGGGGCATAAATGATGACATGGGGGGGAGGGGAGGGGTGGGCCGAGTCAGGGCCTGGCTCAGGCTGGGAGTCTGTGGTCTCAGATTTGCTGCTGATATGAACGCTCCCCTATGTTCCTAGTGCACATTAGATGTCCTGGGCCCACACGGGGAAGACAGAGGGCCCAGAAATCATATTGGGCTTGATGCAGTAGGCAAGGCACCAGCAAGATCACAGGGTCTGAAATAAGTGGGGGCTTTTCTGACATCACTGAGACAATTTCTAACACAGGAGACTGAAGGCCAAGTTCAGCAGTCTTGCTCAGCATGAGCGAAAATGAATTAATTTATAAATTTGCAGAACCATTGTCTCAAAGAAAAACTTCACCTTTCTGAAGGTCACATAGAAAGGCTACAAGGGAACCAGACCTTACAATTCCTACTTCTGTGTAAGACAGTCACCAAGAAATTGCTTGGAGAGTTTAAGGAACATATAGCTTTAAAACAAGAAAGAAAAGACGGAAAAGTAAGAAGAGTTCAGGGGTGAAGGGGCTCATTCTAAGCCAGCAGGCTGTGTCTGGTGGTAGGCAGCCGCTCAGAGCTGCAAACTCCTTGCCCTGTTGCCAGGATCATTCATATTGTGCTTTATCTGCACACTTACAAACACAATTCAGCTGAAGTAACTCTTACTGAGTCAGCTATCTCCCATTTGACATTCTCAGCTCACGGGCATGTGGTGTCTGCAAGAGCCCCCTCCTCCAGAGAAGGCCCAGTGTCTCCACCTGACACATGTGTCCCCTGTCCCATCATTACACTAGTGTCATGTGGTCTCCTTGCTTGCCTCTGCACAGTATCTTCCTGACGGGGTCCCTTTTAAGGCGGGGGAATCATTCTTTTCAGCCATCACCTCAGAATCAATGCCCTCTCACCTGCAATTTTACTCCTATATTCTTTGAAAGAGCATTTCAACAAATTCTCGATTTGAACAGGTATGTTTTGTATTTATTGATTTTTATGCATCCTTCAGTGTATCCTATGCTCTGTCTTCTGCCCTTGGCCTGTGGTGAAACACCTGTCTGAGTTTATCAATGACATCTAATCTCCCTTCCTGTTACCTCTTTTCCATTCTTCTCCACCCTTCTGTGACACATGTCACTACAGTCACATGCTCATTGCCATGATAGTCGGTCCTTCCTTTGGGATGCTTTTTATGCCTTCCTGCTTCTCTGATGCATCGTGGTCCGGTGTGTGCTCTGCCCGTCACTCCCAGCAGCCTCTCCCCTCGCTCTTCCCTTTGGAGGCCCTGCCTCCCAGTTCAACCGTCATTACTGGGCACCAGCTCCCAGTAATTTGCAACCTGACTTACCCTGTCCCTGAATCTGGGCTCTGTAGCATGTTCCCCTGAATAATTACCATGCATGAAACCTCATTCCTCTCCCTCTTCTTCTCCTCAGCTGTAACCCCTGTGGATGCCCCATCTCTCCTGGGCTCCAGGGCTCTATGGTTCAGAATCATACATGATCCATTTCTCTATACACCAGAGGTTATCTGGCCATGTTAGGTCCAGCTCTAATGGAGTGAGATGAGCCATGATGGGCAGAGGGCAAGGTAGAGACAGGAGGTATGTACCAGGTCAGGCTGTGATTGGGTGAGAATAAAGGGCAGTGCTCAGAAGAAGAGCAGATTATGGAGGTTTTCTGAAGGTAGACAAGATTGGGGAATATTTTTAACACAGGTGGAGATGAGGTCTGATAGAGAGGTTACAGTTTAAAGAAAGCAGAGTCTCATTGCGAGTTTCCTCAGAAGGATTCAGCAACTCACTATCTTTGCATAGTAACATTTTATCAAGTGTTCTTTCAGTTAGAGAAAGTCCAGGTTACACATCCCTTGGAAACTTATCCTATAAATTTCCTAGCAGTGGAAAACCATAGGCCAAGGTTATGCATGGCAACATAGTTTGGAATACCAAAAGATCAGTAAATATTGGCGTTTATTCCCATGTAGATTGGTGAAGTGAGCTGGTGCTGTTCTTTGTGTTTTGTCTAAATCTCCTTCTGAGCCATCGCACAAAGCCCAGCAGAATGTATGAAGCAGAGGTGCAGTGTGACACGTCTGCTCCTGTTACCGAACACCAGTTCCTGTTCTCGATTCCCAGTGAGGACAAGCAAGTGGAATGTCAGTGTTTGGAGCAGAGAAAGGTGTATTGCAGGGCCACGCAAGGAGATGGGTGTCTTGTGCCCAACAAAAGCTCAAACTCCCCAAAGGCTTTCAGCAAAGCATTTTGAAAGGCCAGGTGAGGGGGTCGAGGTTGGTTGTTGCAAACTTCTTGGTGCAGGAAAATCCTTTGTCCACGAAGTTCAGGTCACGGTGTTCCTGTAAACCTCCAACAAAAGAAATGTTGTCTGTTCTGCAACTTTTATCTCTATATGGATGAAAAGTGTTATCCCCTTAAAGGTTAGAGCCTTGAGAATGAGCTATGCTGCCTATATCAGGCTAGAGGCAACATTCTTAACTCAAAGCGAAGGCAATAGAACACAGAGATTAAAGTAACAAAACATCCACTGTGGAATGAAATTCGTTCTTCCCTATGATGACACTCCTTAAAACGTGTCTGATCGCCGTGCAGCTGGGACAGAGTATGCCCAAGCGTCCACCTTGCTTCCCACCAGTGTGGCTGTGATAGGACCAGAGGTCTGAATGGGGAGGTAAGTAGGGACGCCTCAGTCTTATTTTACCTCCCAGCCAAGGAGCTCTTAATCTGAGGTGATTAGGGAGCCCAGGGAGGCTGGGTCCTCCCTGAAATCACGTATAAAATGTGTTTTCTCACAGGCTTTTCTTCATATAAGATTAAATGCTCTGGGTGCAGCCTCTCCAGAATATTTTATCAACATTTCTAGTCTTTAGTTATTCTTGTGAATTGTACCAGGACACACAGCTACAGTAATTTCAACACATATTAATTGTTAACTGTACCGAATAAAAGTAAGCTTTCGAGGATTGGGGGGACTGGTCGTTGAAAAGGTGTAAAAACATTCTGTGAAGTACTTCAAATTGAGAGCATTCGAGCCTGCACTATGAGTGTTACCAAATATTTTAATAAATAGTAGTTTGTTTCCCACTTGTGAGCTGCTAGGTTAAGTCTTTTGTTTGTTTCTCTTTTAGTTTCTTTTTCTACATAAGAAAATCGAACTTATCAAGTCTGTCTGTCTGAACAGGATCACAGGAGAAAAAATTCAGGGCTGGTCCCAAGTATATTTTTAGATGGCAGGGCCTGTTTCTGTGGTTAATTGTAAATATTTCATAGACATGATTTTAGATGGCTTTGTGCTCTTCTAAAACTACCCATCCAAGCTAATGTGCTTGTACTTAATGCACTAATGTATATAAACATTTATGCTTCCATGGCAAGTGTGGCCAGCTGCTTAAAAACCAAACAAACAAAACAGTATGGAACTGAAGGATTTGTTTGTTTGTTTTTTGGTTTTTTTAATGGAGTAAAGTTGCCACTTGTTGTCCAATCTGTAGAAATGCCCAGTGTATATAGTCTGAACCCTGTCTACTGAGAGCCAGAGTAACTAGGATATCAAGGTAAGTTAGACTCACACGTCTTTCTAATTATACTGTATTTACACTGAGTTAGGTAGTAATATTTATAGTGTGTCCCCAGAATGCCAAATCTCTGGTTGCAAAATATAAGAAATTTTCAAATTATTTAAAATTGTGGGTGATGTAGAAAACAATATAAGGCCATCCCTTGCTTTCTGTAGATCCAGATTATCCAGGAATAAAATGCCCTTAGGGACCCGGAGCGGAAATGCTCCTTGGCTCTCTCACTGTTGGTCAGGACCGAACTCCAGGGCGACCTGAGCTGCTGCTGCCAGCACGGATGCCTGACTGCTCAGCACCGCGGGGGCTTTGCCTGCTGCCCACTCGGCCTCCTTTATTTTATATGGCATTGGACACATGGGAAAAAAAAGAGAAATCTCTAAATTGGCAGAAGCCACCACGTATGCAAAAACGGTGTTTTTTAATGTTGGTGTGGGTTGTTTTTCATGTAGCAATCCCTGAGAAAACAGGCCCAAACAAGTTTATTTTTTGGTTTGTTTGTTTGTTTGTTTGTTTGTTCTTGCGGTACGCTGGCCTCTCACTGTTGTGGCCTCTCCCGTTGCGGAGCACAGGCTCTGGATGCGCAGGCTCAGCGGACGTGGCTCAGGGGCCCAGCCACTCCGCGGCATGTGGCATCTTCCCGGACCGGGGCACGAACCCGTGTCCCCTGCATCGGCAGGCGGACTCTCAACCACTGCGCCACCAGGGAAGCCCCCAAACAAGTTTTGGGACTAAAATGTACCTTTTCTTCCACTGAGAGACCCTAGTAGCAAAACTACTAAACTCTTCTGTCTTTTCTATGAGCCTGACATAAATTCTGACTTGCCTTGGGCAACTAACTGATTTCCAGACTGACTTAAGCCCAGCGAGTGTTCAAGAAATGTTCTAGTGACTAGAGTAGAAAACAGTGTGCAGCCAGGGTTTCATTAATTGTGCTTCGTGTGTGTTCTGTTTTTAATCCTTACATAAAGATCCATTCTCATCCACAGAATAAACCTACCTGTTGCTTGATTCCAAAATGCATTGGCTAGGATTTACGACAAGCTAGTTTTATAACACCACATGCACAGTTACTGTTGTTGTGTTTTAATACAAGCAGTGCACATTCTAGTTCAAATTTACCCTACTTTAGGGAAATAATTCCCTTGTGGTCCCGTGGTTAGGACTCGTGCTTTCACTGCCAAGGGCGCTGGGGGAGTAAGACCCCAGCGTATAGCCATGTTGCAGGGCCCAAACCCCCCCCCACCAAAAAAAAAAATCAAATACATTTCCCTTTCATCTCTGTCAAGGTGTGTGATGTTTATTTGTATAATTTCCCCAACCTTTAAATATTTATTTTTCAAATCTACATTTACGCACAAATAACGTAGATTCATTTTCAGTTCTGTTAAATAAATAATTCCTGTAGCTTTGCAACTTGCTGTTCTCATGTAACAGTAAGACTTTGAATAACAACCATTTCCTTTTTTTTTTCTTTTGGTTTTTCCATTGCTGTATAATAACAGTGCCAAAAAGCTTTCCAGAATCAGGTAACTCTGTTGTAAGTATATCCAAGTTCATATTTTATTTCTATCCCTCACTTATTATGCTGATCAGTATGTAAATAATTGTGTCTAATGTTTTGTGTATAAATTTTATTTAAAGTTAATAAATCCCAGTCACCAAGAATTTTTTGTGGTGCCTTTACACAGTCTAGTATTCTTTCAAATTCCTTACAACTTTCAGGCAAAAACTTTACTGTAAAATTTAGGTTAAACTTTAGACTGTATCTGGTGCACCTAATTCTGTTATTAAACCTCGTGGTGATGGGCGTTCCCTGGTGGCCTAGGGGTTAGGAGTCCGGGCTTTCACTGTGGTGACTGGGTTCTACCCCTGGTTGGGATCCCAAAAGCCATGCAGCGCAGCCAAAAATAAAATTTTTGTGGTGATAACAAGTTTTCAGATGAATTAAATCAAAATATCCAGCACATTAATGATAAAACACAGTATTACAAGTGAGTTCCTAACATGGGGCTTTTGCAGACGTAGGACCAGTGGCTGCTGCTCTGTGTCTGAGAATAAGGAGCCTCCCCTCCCCCAAGAAAGAGGCATCTTCTAACTGACACCACGAAGGGGTGACAGGGGCTGTGGCTCAGCAGGGATGAGAGGAGAGAACCAAGTCAGCCAGTAAACGTGCCTCTGAAACTGACCCCTTGCCCGCTCAGTCCTGTTCCAGACGCTCACGGGCAGGGCGACCTCAGCTGAGATGGGCCCTGAACTGGCTCTTAAAGCTTCAGACCCTTGTTGCTTCATCTTCCCAAACAATCCCCAAACCGTAAGGGATTTTCTAACTTTAGGACAATGCCTGTAAATTAGTAAATGTTTTCCTAAAGATTGGAGAGATTTTTTATTTAGTTTGATTACACATCTTTTAGAACTAATTTTATGGCCAGTATCCTCTTTTTCCTTTGCTGCCATCCCTCACACAGCTTTTAAATCTGTTCACAAATAATTCACAGGAAACTGAGGTTGGCATTGAAAACGTTACGTTGTGCACATTTGGGGGCTTGTGCGTTTTCATTGTAGGTTTTACAATACATTGGCTTTGGTCACCGGGTTCCTGAGAGGTTGGGCCCAGGCCTGATGGCAGCTCCCAGACCCCAGCCCTGGAGGCATCATACTTTGAGATGCGGCCCATGTGGCTCAGCCTCTGTGGCCTGGGGAAAATTCTACTACACAGAACAGTATTTCTAGGAAGGCTTGCTCTTGCTGTTATTTTAAACAAAACGTTTCTCTGAGGCTTGTTTTGGCCCCTCTCGGTTCACACATCACAATGGCCAGTTCAAGTGCTCTGAGAGGGAAGAGGATCCTCACTCCAGAACGTGCTGGTAAATTCATACCCTCCCAGACAACTGGTGAAGTTGTTCCAGGCAAACATGAAAGCAAAATAACATTTTAGAAAACAAAATCCAGTTCCAAAAATTCTTTTTCAGCCTGGTAAAATCCAAGGTTTGATTTTCAATAACTATTGTAGAAGCAGATTTTTTTTTCTTGAATACAAACACATAAGCTGAGAGGGTGGAACACTGCTACATGGAGTTGATTTCTTTTACTCTTACTTTATAGAACTGATTTATTATGTCGCTGATTTTGGCCACTCTCCCTGTGCTCTCAAGAATTTGTTGGCACAGGAACAATCTATGCTTTGCACCTGTTCACATGAAGCCCATATCTAAGGAGACACTTTTCTTTTTATATACAGCAGGTTCTTCTTAGTTATCTATTTTATACATATTAGTGTATATATATGTCAATCCCAATCTCCCAGTTCATCCCACCACCATATCCCCAGCCCCGCTTTCCCCCCTTGGTGTCCATACATTTGTTCTTACATCTGTGTCTCTATTTCTGCCTTGCAAACCAGTTCATCTGTACCATTTTTCTAGATTCCACATATATGCAATAATATACAATATTTGTTTTTCTCTTTCTGACTTACTTGAGTCCGTATGACAGTTTCTAGATCCATCCATATCTCTACAAATGACCCAGTTTCCTTCCTTTTTATGGCTGAATAATATTCCATTGTATATATGGACCACACCTTCTTTATCCATTCATCTGTCAATGGGCATTTAGTTTGTTTCCATGACCTGGCTATTGTCAATAGTGCTGCCTTGAACTTTGGGGGGCATGCTGAGGAGACATCTTTTGAAAACACCTCCTCTATAGCATGGAGAAAACTCAGAAGTTATATTTTCAAGAGTTCAGTAACTGAGCATAGAAATTATATTTTCATCATGTTTTACTGACCCCTGATCCTTGAAACGTGGCAGAACTGAAGTAGCTTCATGGAGGTCATCTCCTCTTATTTCAAGAGCCTGTTTAGAAGGTGTCTGACTCTGTATCAGTAAACCCCAGTGTGGTCTTTCTATCAATCCTCTGGCTCCCTCACTGAAAAGTCTTAGTGCAACTCACTCATATATATGAGTTAATTTTCATCGTGAAAACCTTGAGCCTTGTGGAGGCCCTGTTTTGGGGGGCATCATTGAGAACAGTAGCTGGAGCTGTCCTATCACTGTGACCTTCCAGCACCTGGACTGCCACCCAGGCTGGGCACTATGGGTTCTCCTCCTGGTCCATGAGGGCCTCCTTGTTGCATCTCAAATCCCTCTCACATTGTCTCTCCCACTCGCACCTATCACAAGTTAGTTTCTTTGAAGGCAGAGGTTGGTATGGATCTGGACAAGCAGGACTGTGTATTAAGTGTCAGCCTTTGTGGCAGGCAAGGAGGAAGCAGGATAAGGCAGATGGCAAAGTTGAGCTGTGATGCAGCCCTGGCGAAGCCTTGCTCAGACCCCCGGGTTGAGGTGTGGCATCTCTGAAGCATGTTTGACCCTCACAGTTGTTCCAGGACCCTCACTGCACTTGGTCAGCCTGAGTGCAGTGGAGGACCAGCAGGTGAGAACCCACAGGCGGCAGACGCTGGGGCTCCTCCAGCCACCACGATCCACCCGGACCTCCAGTCTGAGTGACACAGGCTCTAATTCGTACACCTTCCAGCTCTCAGGGTTCTGCTCATGTGTGATGCTAAAGAAGTGGCCAGTGATCAGCTGATCACCCTACCCTGAGTTTACCTACATCATTTGCCCATCTGGGCGCTGAAAGACCAGCCCGGGGTGGATGCGGCAGTGCGGCCGCCACAGCTGCCTCCATAACATCTGAACTGCCTGGTCCCACCACTCACGCTGGGCCAGCTTCCTCACCTCACCTCTTACCATCACCACTTCGCTTAACAAAATGAGGTCTCTATTTGAATTTCTTCTGGCGCTTCTCATTGGTCTGGAAGATTATACACTAACATTTATAAAGCACTTGGACAGCTTTGACCAAATTATGTTATTTTGCATGTTTGTTTACATTTAGTCCCTGTTCAGTCTGCCGTCTTGAAACCAAATGGCAACTACTAAATTTCCCAATCTCCAATGTTTGAAAATCTGAGTAAAAATTAGAAACCTCTCATTGTAAACATATAGAAGATTGAGTGTATGGGAATATGCGCACCCAAATTATGTACTTATTTAGTCCTGCTAATTGATTTTTTTGCAGGCTATGACTTAAACCAACTCACTGCCTGTACTTAAGTGAGAAACGATTAACAGCCTCCAGTCAGTGCCAGCACCCACACTCGGGGAAAGTCAGAAGTGCCCTTAGCTGTCCTGCACATCCGACCATCTGGAGGGGAGGAAACTGAGAGCAGGGAAGGAGAAGAAATGCCTGGAGGAAGCTTCCTCACCCCCACTCCAAACGGGGAGCACGGGGTGGGAGAGCAGTTTGGCATGCACTCCCCTCTCTAACACTGTGCGGTTCATGCTGGTGTTGAGAACTCACTTCGTGCTTCACTTGAGGGATTCGGTTGTGGAGGCTTCACTGTGATTGCAGGTTGGGTCTTCTCTGCCCACCTCCCCCACACATTTCACTTTGCCCTCAAGTCTTCATTTTTTCAGGCAAACAATGTGGCTCAGTGGGTAAAGCTGAGCACGCAGTAGGCAAAGCCTTGACTCTCGGATGAAATATATATTCATATTATTATATTAACTGATCTATATTTATTAATTTACTTTATTACAACTATATAAACATAATATATAAATAATATAAAGTATAGCAATACTATAATAATATTTATATTCCAATAATATATGTTAAACTTGGTAATGTATAGGCTAATTAATTAGTGACATCACTGGCAAGAAGACTCATGAAGACGAAATAAATCAGAAGAGCGCAGAACTTTGAAGATCTTTGAGGGAACGCCATGCCCATGATGTAAATGGAGAGAAGTATATGGAAGGTGTTGGCTGGGGCTGCCTGCACTGCTCCTTTTGACCCCTGTTACTGGGTCAAGAGTGAATCAGGGCACCCCAAGTGTGTGGGCAAAGCAGGAGCCCAGAGGCCAGGGCAAATCCACCCTGGCCAAGTGCCTTCCTTCTTTCACCACATTGCAGTTCCCCAGTCCGCGCGCGCCTCAGCTCCACATTAACACTCTTGTGAACAAATGTTGTCACTTCTCCTACACAATGAAATGTACATGGTGCAGGAGAAATGGCACCTACCACATGGTGAAACACATCTTAAACCTGGGGAGAAGGAGAGGGAGAAAGAGAGAAAGAGAGAGAGAGAGAGAGAAACACCAGTTTTATACTATAATATAAAATATAGGAAAATACAAATTGATGTTAAAACCGTTTATAACAACATAGTCTTTATTTTCATCTATGCCTGCACTATACATTTTAGTAGTCATCTAAGTAATCTGGTTCTAAAATCATAACGTAGGCTTTAAATTTTGAAATAATACAGTTTTCTACGTTACCAAAAATGTACCTTAGAAGCCAGTATTCAAATCCTCCAGTGTCTTCTTAGCCAAAGCAGAACTTTTAAGCATCTTCAGAGACCCTGTCAGAATGTGCCCCGGAGGTTAGGGGGAGTTTCCTGGATCACAGTCAGCCCTTCCCCTGTTGCCAATCAGCGCGGGTGTTTATTGGAACTGGTTCCGAGAGATCTGTGTGAGTGGCTCTGGCATCTACACAGGCAGGAGCACTTTGTCACCATCAACATCTTTGGCAGGTGCAGCTGCAGCTTGTAAGCAGTCTTAGATCCCGGCCACCAAGCAGGCCAAGCCGCCCCGCTGTCCCTCTTACACCGCTGGTAACCCTCACAGGAATCACAGTGTACTGGACCCTCTTGTACCCTCCTACCCTTCCACACTCAGAGCCACGACCAGTCTCCTGGTTCTGGTTCTGGTTTGGGGAGGAAGAAGGTACAGGCCCAGCCCGGGGGAAGTCCGCAGGGGGGACCCCATCTGCTCACACAGCCTGTGGACTCGTCATGGAGGTTCGGGTGCACCGTGATGGCTGGAGGAGCCTCAGCGCCTGCCATGTGCGGGTTCTCACCTGCTGAACAAAAACTCAGAATCCCTCCGGGTGCGGGTGTGCCCGAGTGGAAGGTGAGACTCAGATGGGACAAAGGTGGAGGAGAGAGTTTTCTATGTTCCACAGCACAGACAAAACGCTTTGTCAGCTGGAAATATTGATGGCTCAGCACCGGCCCCACCAAGTGGAGGGACTGGTGGATGTCCTGAGCCAGGGTTTCTCAGGGAAATGCGAGGAGATGGTCGGAGGAAGGGAGATGCCTGTGAGAGCCTGGGACCTGACGTCCACCCGTATGAACTCAGCGCAGGAGGTGCGGGTTATAAATAGGATTTTCCCCAAGTCCGAGCAGCTGCTTTCCCTGGGCCTGATGTTGACTCTTTATTATAATAGTGAGATACATGCAGAACAAGAGACCAAGACCTGCAGCCGAGTGTCCTCTAAACCCTTCATTCTCCATCTGGCATAAGCTCGCTGATACCGAGCTGTCTCCCACTGAGTTCCAGGCCTGTTCCAGACACTGAGGTGTAGCAGTGGGTGATGAAAAAGGAGGGAGTCCCCATTCTCATGCAGGCGACAGACTTGTGGGGGAGATAGAAAAAAATAAAATGGACACAACGTCCGATGGTGATATGTATCTTGGAGAGAAATAGTCAGGAAGGAAGGTTGAGCAAATTTCTGAGTGTGTTCAGTGAGCAACAATTGAGAGGGCAGAGTGTTCCAGGCTGAGAGATCAGCAAGTGCAAAGGCCCTGAGGCCACAGTGGGCTGCATGTTGAGAGTCTTAGTTACTAGTGTGGATTCTTAGATTTCTCTTGAGTCTGCATTTTGCTTCTATTTGTATTCTTCGTTTCACTTTCTTAGCTCATTAACATAAAAGCCTCACCACCAATCTGTTGAATTCAGCATATTCTATTCCAGTGACTCAACGTGAAAACTTTGGTCACTTTGGGTCAACTCAGTGCATGTCTATTGAGTGACCTCCCTGGGCCCAGCACTCTGTGAGGAGCTAGCAGGCTGTGGAATTAACTTGAGGCGTCTCCACCTTGACGACCCCAGTTCATGAACTTCCTCTGTGTCCTCAGTGTCCTTCCACTCCACCTCCTCCCATCTCGTCTGGGTCATGAGTTCTGATCATGACACTCTCCCACACTTTCATCTTCTATGTCCAGCTCCTTCCAGAGGTCTCTGCCCAAAGGTCCGCCAAGCTTCTCAAAGTCAGTGCAGCCGAAACTGAGTTATATTTCTTTTTCTTGGAAGTCCCTTTGCTAAGAAAGCCACTAAAGCGTCCCCCAAGCTCCAGGAATGGCTGTTGCCTCACCCCACCCCAGCAGCTTGCACCATGATCCCACTGCTGCAGGACTCCCCACCATCCTCTCTTTCTTTTCAATCCTGGGATGCACCCCAAACTTTCCCTCCTCGCAAAGGCGCTTCATGTGGCAGACAAATACACATGTGTCACCACATGTGGTCGTTGCTGGTAAAGAGCAACGGGATCCCAGACCAGAGGACAGACATGTCACCCTGAGCACGTAGAGCACAGGTCGCTGTGGCAGCAAAGCCCATATAGGGAGTGAGGAAGGCATGACGCTGCAGCCTCTCCCAACTCTTCCCCCAGTGCAACCTGTGTTCCCAAGCCACCATCTTGGTGGGCTGCCATTCTTGTGTGGTGTTAGGGGCATGCCCATTTATTCCTTCATTCCCTTATTCCTTCATCTTGTGTGTTTCCTGCTCAGTGCCACTTTGGCGAGAGGAGAACTCATCCTTGGAGACCCAGCTCAGATGTTGCCTCATCCATGAAGACATGCTGATGGCCACCCATTCTTGCTGCCTTTGGCCCCATGTGCAACACCCCAAGGCTGTGATCATGCTTTGATTACCTCTCCAGCCTGTGAACTCTGAGGACACTGGACGAGACTCAGAGAGGAGCTCGTAAATGTGTGGTGATGGCTAAATGACTGAACAGTGAAAGGATTAAACACAGGCCATGTGTAAGTCAAGTTCACTGAAGGTCAGTTTCCTCCTCCTCCTCCTTCCTCATTCCAGGACCAGGAGCCTAAGGGGCCTTATCTCACCCTCACCTCATCTGTCACTTCAGTAGTCTGGAGGTCTGTTATCTTTCATTTCAATTTGTTTACACTTTGAAGACATTTCATGGCTGTACCTCTCAGTATTGAGAACCTTAAAGTCAGGAGCCCTTCTGTGGTGCCTGAGCCAGGAGAAGACATTATGGGAGCACATGGTGTTGAGGAGGACGTGGCCCGGTGTCTGGGCCCCTGGGCAGTGGGAAGTGGGGAAGCGGAAACAGAGGAAGTTTTCACCCCTCCCCCACCAGGACACATTCCTCCCTCTTTGCCTGTAACCAACCTGATTATGATTACCTGGGGTTCATTGTTTCTCCTTGGTAGATTTGCCGGCCACCAGACCTCAGTTCTAAGCTTTCTGCATGGCCTACTTCAAGTCAATAGTGCCTTTGGAGCCTCTGTTCCTAACTCTAAGTAAATCTGACAGTTATGCTGGCTGAGGTGGAGCCTGGATGAGTTCCTGGCATCTCACTGTAAGATGCTCAGCTCTTGCTGTCCCCTGTCACTGCTGTCCCCGTAACCCCAGCTTGCAATATGGTGGTGGAATGTTTTCATAGAGGAATGAAAGAGTGAGTAGGAGAAGGGCGGGTGGTGCCAGGGCTGCACTGAAATACAGGGGACAGGACTTTGCTATTGGCTGGTCCTGACCTTTTGCAACTGGCCACACCCCCTGAGTGTGCACGGTCTCCTGGGAAATCAAAAGTCCCCGTCTGAGCGTGTGATCCACAGAGGGCTGAAGGTTGTGACAGAATCAGCCGACTCACAGGAGCCTGGGGAGCCCAGGGCTCAGAGCACACTGGGGAGTGGAGCCTCACTGGCAGTATGCCCCCCTGGATGCCATCAACGTACGTCACACCACTCTGAGGATAAGTGGGCTGTACTTGATTGGGAGACTGTGGGTTCTGGGGGATCACGCTTTTGCCACCTCTGTCTCCTTCCGTCTCTCTCTCCATTTTCCACCACTACCCCACTCCCTGCACAAGTTTTCTCTTCTTTGGCTGCCAGCACGAGGCACCCATTGGTGGAGTCCTGGTCGGGGTGGGTGATTTGTGGGGTTGTGAGAAAATACAACAGGACTGCGCTCGTGTCCGTGGGGCTTGGGGGAAGCTGTAGGATGGTGGAGCAAGTTGAGAATCTGCAGGAAAATATGACGTAGTACCATGGAGCTGTGTGCATAAAATGGTTATGATGGAATTTATATATTCTGTATGTTTCACATTTAAAAAATGATAGAAAGTGTCTGTGCACGTGTGTATATCTTAATTATCTAGAATGGCAAATTCTTATTTCTTATTTATTTATTTATTTTTGGCTGCGTTGCCTCTTCGTGGCTGTGGGCGAGCTTTCTCTAGTTGTGGCGAGCAGGGGCTACTCTTCATTGTGGTGCGTGGGCTTCTCATTGCGTTGGCTTTTCTTGTTCCAGAGCATGAACTCTAGGCTTGCAGGCTTCAGTAGTTGTGGTTCGTGGGTTCTAGAGTACAGGCTCAGTAATTGTGGTGCACGGGCGCTCAGCACCATGTGGGATCTTCCCGAACCAGGGCTCGAACATGGTTCCTCTGCATTGGCAGGCGGATTCTTAACAACTGCTCCACCAGGGAAGCCCTAGAATGGCAAATTCTTAAGTGAAACAGACGAATGAACCACAGGCTAATACATGGATGAGACGCCACCACATGACACTAAGTGTGAGAAACCAGACAGAGATGTCCAGAATTGTGCAATTGCAATTACTTGAAATATACAGAACAGGCAAATCCATAGACAAAAAGCACACAGGCGGTTGCTGAAGGCTAATGGGGAAGAGTGGGGAGGGGAAGTGACTGTATAATGAGGTCTGGATTTCTTTCTGAGGTGATGGAATGTTCTCAATTAGTACTGATGATGGTTGTACAACTTTCTATGTCAACTCGAAATCACTGAATTGTACACTTATGAAAGGGTGAATTTTATGATATGTGTATCTATCTCACTTTAAAAATCATCATGAGTAAATGTGATTTTTATAAGAGAACGTCAAAAACACATATAATCCTGAGCTGTTTGTTTATTGGTTGGTTCTCATTCTCACTCTACTAAGCTCCGTAGACATGAGGAAAGACCTCCCAAGCGAGACAAACACTATTTGTTCAGAGCCGGCACTACAGACTGAGAGGCACAGACACCTGTGCCTCTCACGTTACACTGACCCAAGCACACGCAGAAGTGCTTTCTGGTGGCAAAAAAGAAAGCTGTGATGTGAGGAAGCTGGAGGCGGCGGACAAGAAGAGGGGAAGCCCGCATGACTGCCTAGGGCAACATATTTGGCTTTCCTACATTCGGCTCTGAATGCAAAGAATGACTAATGAGGAAGTTTTCAGTCACTGAGCAAGCACTGACCCTTGGGGTCTGTTGCTGCACAGATTTGTGTCTGGCTTCCCAGATTGCTTCCTGCAGGGAGTGGGGCAGGACTTCATGATTAGAGGGATGAGTTCCCTGACTCCCAGGCGTATATAGAAAATTCTGTATTCTGGAAACCCTCTTTCAACATCTTCAAATACACTTGGGATAAAGAATCTTTAGTCAGTGTTTTCAAAATTAACTGCAAACAGTGGTAATAATTACACTAGAGTTGAGTAACAAAAACAATGGTAATTTTCATTACCAAAATCTCAGGATTTCTTATTTCATGAATGCCCACATTGTGGTGAGTCTACTGTGAGTCTTACACTGAAAGAAAAAAAACACATTAATCCAATGCATATGTTTCTCCTCCCCAATATCGCTGCCAAGCCATCTGGTCGACCTTGCTGCAGGAGCCCCCAGGTGAAGCTCCACTGGTGCGAATCTCAGCGGGACGAACCCGGGTCGTGCAAGGGCGCAGGCGTACAGCCGCCGCCCTAACTCCTGGGGTCGACCCAGGCCGCCCTCCGTCGCGTTGCTCGGTCCGGTGTGGGCCACCGCGGGTCCAGAGACCGTTCCTAGGATCCAGAGAGAGAGCTTATTCCGTGGGGCAGCCTCAGACAACCGCTTCCAACCAGGATTGCGCACGGGCTCGGGGCTCCTCCGGGCAATCAGCGGACGGCCCAGGCCGCACCCCGTTTCCCAAACGTTTGTTAGGGGCTCCGACCACCGAGACACAAGTGGGACGGACGCCGCCTGGAGCGTCCTCCTCGCTCGCCCGCGACACTCCGTGTCGTACCCCGCGGTGAGGGGACCTGCGTGTGCTGTCAACAAACAAGCGGTGCGCCGAGGAGAACAGGTGACGGGAACATTGTATATGCAGCCTGACCTGAAGGGAATCCCATCTACGGAGGCCCGTGACCGCTTCGCGTGGAACCTGGAGAAACGAAGGTGGTCGCCGGGGAGCAGCTCCACTGCCGCGACGGCACCTGGACGGAGCGGGTCCCCAAGTCAGCGAGCACGCACCGCCAGACGGCCTGTGGGTCGGGCGTCATGGTCCCGTGGGAAGGAGGAAGAGGAGGCCCGCTGTGGCCCTCCCAGTGCCTCCTCGTTTCTCCATCCGGACCGGCTGCACTCCGGCGAGAGACGTAAAAAGTTGGTGAATAAGTTCGGGATCCAGCGGAGAGGCCGGGGAAAGCCAAGCGCCGTCCGAGTACATCCGTGTCGTTCCGCACCTTCGGATGACTCGGAAAAATTGAGAAAGTACGACCACCAGCACGTGGAGGACGACGTCGGGCACGAACACCGTGTACTATAAACACGCTCACTCTTGCGGGCGGAGGGGTACCAGGGCGTGCTGGTAAACCCACCAGGACCACCCCAACCACACCCCCGAAGCGCAAGGCCGGCCTCACACCATACAAACCTGCTCAGCCAATCTCCGGCTACAGCAGGAAGCGCCCACGCCTCGGCGCCACCGGGACAGTCGCCGCCAGCATTAGCGCCTCCCGGAACTCTGCCTCGGGCCTGGCGGCTGAGTCACAGCCCTCGCGAAAGTCGCCGAAGCTACGGAGGGAAGGGACGATCTCAAAGCGGCCGCTATGTAGCGCCCGGCAAACGACTAGAACGGACCCGGGACGGATCCCGATCGCCGGCCGGCGAGGGTGCAGCGCGGGCCTCCCAAACGCCCGAGCTCGTCCCGGGGCGTCCGCCTCGGAGCTAGCCCCCGGCTCCGTACGACGCGGCCCGACCCCGGCAGCAGACAGAAAGGGGGAGGGTGCTGGGAACATTTCGCCGGGTGGCTGCAGCGAAGGATCCCCGAGCACACGGGCGGGTCCCTGCTCCCGGGGCGGACTTAGGGATATTGCGGGGACTCGGGCTATGTGGAGTGAAAAACTGAAACCATGAAAGTACTCGGTGAAAACATGTATGAATAATTTTTATTTGTGATTTCATAGTGGAGTCCTTGTGAAGCATTTCTTTAAAAAGTCCAGAAGCCATCAAAGAAATGAATGGTAAACTTGACGACAAATTGATCTTTACATATTTCACAAGCAAAGTCAAATAACAAACGGCTGTGTGGGGAACATTTGTGCAAATTACATGTGTAATAAGAATATTGATATCAGCATTACTTAATATAAAAACAGAGTATTTCAAAAACATAGACATTAAGAGATGTAGGTAAATAAATTCTGGTTAGTACATCCCCACAATGCATTATTATCAATTTGTGTTTCGGTTACTGATATTTCTTTAAATGAGATAGATCTATAGGTACTGACTTAGAAAGATGTTGATAATGAACTATTCACTGAAAATAGCCATTTGTAGAACTTCCAGGGTTGTTAAAAACAATAATAATAAAGAAAAGAAAAGCCAGCACCAACAACAGGATATGCATTTATCTTTTAA
Organism: Delphinapterus leucas; assembly: GCF_059928025.1. Classification (NCBI taxonomy): domain Eukaryota; kingdom Metazoa; phylum Chordata; class Mammalia; order Artiodactyla; family Monodontidae; genus Delphinapterus; species Delphinapterus leucas. Next base: position 1,322,059 of record NW_028322276.1, read on the forward strand.
AGAATCTGAGCTGGAAAGGCAAAGGAATTAGAATAGCTAAAACAATTCTGAAAAATAAGAATCAAGTCTTCCTTATATAGCCTGGCGTCTGGAGCCAGAAAGATGAGTGTCTTCAGAAACAAAGATGGGCCGCATCTCCTGCTTTTCTGCCCCATACTACTACAGCTTCCAGGCAGGAGCTGGCATCCCAGCCCGTAAATGTCTCTGCTCCACCCAGGCCCAGATGCAAGTGGGGACCTTGTTTAAACTTGACTCTGCAGACCTGGCCTCCTCAGCCTGTTCCCTCATCCTGGGAGCCCCTAGACATTCACTCAGGCGCCCCAGTCATCCCCACCAGTGGCTGCTGGCTCGATTCTCCATGGTTCCAGCCCTTCACTCCATGAGCCTTGAGTTGCTTTCCCAAGGGAAAGAATTCCCCTTACACAGCAGATGCGAACCAAGGGGACAACTGAACTTTGCACCTGGACTCATCATACGCACTTTGTCCTCACATCTGGTGATGAACACCTGATGAGGTGGAGATGATACAGGCAGCACCTCCTGACACCAAGTTTAGTATAAAACTTGTCGAGTCACGCAGAGGGGTGGACATTGCCTCAAGGCTCTCTGAATTTTTAATGACAATATTCCTGAACAAATAATAAATAACATATAATAATATATAGCTTTTATTTATTGGCTTTTGTTATGTGGGAAGCACTTACCTATTAGATCATGTAATCACTCAACTCTCTCAAGAGGTTATGAAACTTATTCACACCTGAAAATTGTGAAGTTCAAAATGGGAAATAATTTGCCCACAATCAAAGCTGATTAGTGGCAGAAGATGGATATTTCTTGCCTTGTGTTGTCTGTAGATTTAATAAAAATTGGTGGAGCACAGGGTTTATTTATTAATTCCCAAGTACAAATATTAAAATTGCTAGCCCGGAACTCAGAACTTACATTCTGTCATAGAATGTGCTGGTTATTTCACACCAGTTATGTGATATTCCTTAATTATGAAAACTATCGTGTATTCAGAGTGTGCACATCTATGTGATGCATTTGAAAGACATATGCCAAGTCAGCCCAGAGAAATATTGGACTTGGCCTCAAGAAGGGTTTGAGCTTTTGATACACACAGCTGCCTTTTCCCAGTGCAGTCACCCTCAACCATCACCTCTGGATACTCTTGGGGATGGAGAAGCCTGAACCAGAAAGTCCAGCATGTTTTTAGGAATTAGCCACCTTTAAGTTGTGGCTATAAACTTCATCATAAAAGGGAGGCCTGTCAGAACCAACTCAGAGGAAGCTGCACAGGGATGTGATGGTGGGGAACAACAGCCATCTGTTCTCTGTGGGTGACACTGTCAGCATTTATTTATTTAATAAAAAATCATCCAGAGTAGCTTCCCCAGAGTTCACTCCCCTCCCCACCCTGACACATATACACTCATAAAGCACTTACTAAAACCTGGGCGAAATGACCTTGTTCATTTGTTTACTTCATCTTTGCCATGTCAAAAGATAGTAGAATTTCCGATAACTGTAGTACGTCTTTCTTGCGGCTCCATATCTAACACTCAGACCAGTGCTGGGCACTCACTGCATGGAGGCCTTAAATGGATAAATAAATGCATTAAATATTTTCCAAAAACCATTCTGCTGTGCAAACCCCGGTGAAGTTTAACCCTACAAAGTTACACAGAACAGATATCGTCCCTTTAAAATTCAAGTCATAGGGTTGGCATTGAGTTATACTATAGGAGTTTTATTTTTTTTTGAAAATAAGGTTTAATCCACTATAGAACAATTGATTCACACTGGTCAGAGGAAAGGGGGAAAAAATGATCCTGCAGTCTGTCAAAGTCCTGGGACCTAAGCATCAGCAGACAGTTCCTTAACATCTGAAGAAAAGGTCAGCACTCTTCTGCTCTGGGGAAGGGCTGGTGGTGCTGCCAGAGCTCAGGATGCCCTTCCCTGTGCTGCTCTTTCCTGTTCGCCTTTCTCCTCCTTCGGACATGAACCTGAAGACCACACACAGATCCCAAAGCAGAACTCCAAATCCATATACGTGTTTGCACAGATGGTTTTTGCCTCTACAAGTAGATGTGATTTCCCAGCTGTAGCAGGAGAAGAGGTGTGGAGGAAGAAAGAGGATTCCCAGAGTCCGAGCTCTAGGTGGGCTCCAGGCTCTTGGGATTCTATGTGGAGAGGGGCCTGGTCAGTGAGAGAACAGGACCTGTAATGTCAACTGCAGATTTCCTTGAGGAAGAAGTCTTCTCACATCTTGTAAGGCCAATGCAGAAATATCGCTCTGATAGTGTCCTAATTCTTTGAGCATTTTAATCTCTATTCATCTAACTTTATGTACATTCCTTGGCTTCTGAGAAAGTACTCTTTCTGTTACTATTATTCATGTAGCAACATTTGTTTCAGTCTCTCCCTTTTGTTGACTTACTGTGTCTTAATCTCCCTGACATCCCACCTTCATTTTATTTTTCAGTCATTTTACTCTTAAAAATAGTATGCATCATCAATGTTCTATATCATGTATCTAATTGTTGCTATATTCCTCCATTTCACATCTTTTCTCTGTGTTAAAGCCAATACTTGACACATACTTACATTAGCCTTGTGAGCATTTGCAAAATTCTCCTTCCCCTAAGTCACTCGAGCTATTTCTTTTCTCTTTTTCTCAGACATGGAAGGTGACCTTAAAAAACATGAAATGATACCAACACAGCATGCGTTCAGGAAGGACCCATTTATCTGCAGGTCAACGGTATGTTTCTTGGGGATGAACTCAGTCTTCACATTAGAGACCTGGTAATGGGATAAATTAGGAGTTCATGACAATATTCTGATGGAAAAAAAGCCTAAGGATAAATTCTGTCCCAGTAGAATATTTGGAATGCTTTAAATTTTGGAATAACATTTCCCTGAACACAAACTGGAACTTCAGTTTCAATAAAAGGGGAATTGCCTCAACGTAGCTCGTGTATATAACGTGTGAAAAATAAAGACTTAAAATTTAATCAGAAAGTTATGCAGGTGAGAGGCTACAAAATAGAAAATCAGTGTGAATTCACCAAGTAATACTGCATGTGAATAGGACGAACATGGGGAGTTTATTTTAAAATAAGACCACCAGTGAGATTGCAGACTAGAGTCAGTACATAGAGAAATGAGTACATGGACGTGCGTGGACATCTGTAACAGCCTCTCCTTTCCTTGCACGTAGCAGAGACCTCACTCTGGAGGAGAATCCATCGAATGTAATGCATGTAAGGAGATTTCACATGCAACAACGTGAATTTCACAGGTATTAACTCAAACAGGAGAGAATCCCTATAAATGCTATGAATGTGGGAAAGAATTCAACTAGAGCCTTCACCTTTATATACACCAAAAATTCATACAGGAGAAAAATCCTAAACTTGTCACTAATCTGGAAGAGTCTTTGGCCAATATTCCTTTTTTAAGTATAAATAACATAAGGTGAACTATACTGCAGAGAAACCATATAGATCCCATCAATGTGGGAAAGTTTTAGTCAATGACCTAAACTTAGATGGCATGAGAGAACTCACTCTGGAGGGACCCCCACAAATGTTATGAAAGTGGGAAATAGCTCAGCTGGAGCTTTGCCTTTATACACATGAAAAATCACACTGGAGAGAAACCCTAAAAACGTAGTGAATGTGGGAGACCCTTCATCAGAGGCCAACTTTCATTCACATATATGAGCTCAAATAGCAGAGAAGTTCTATGTCTGGAATAACTATGGAAGAGCTTTCTGTTGAACTTTTGTTACTTCAAAGTCGTGGACTCATTCACACTGGAGAGGAAACCTTGTGAGTGTCATCATGTGGGAAAACATAAGACAAAGCCATGACCTTAGACATCATGTGAGAATTTACATTGGGAAGAAGCCCCATAAATATAATAAATGTGGAAGAACTCTTAGATGCTGCTCTCACATTTATATGTACCAGAGAACTCAAGAAGAGACACCCTATAACTGCAATCAATGAGGTAGAGCCTTCAGCTAGAATTTCTCTTTCTTAAACCACAGGGCACTCAAGTGAAGAGAAACCCTACACCTGTACTCATGGTGGAAGAGCCTTCAGTTGGAGCTCCAGCCTCAGCACACACAGAGAACCAGAGTCAGCATTAATTCAATTAATCGTGTTACTTCAATTTTTCATGTATTATTTCCCTCATAAATTAAAAGAAAATTATAAATTAGTTTACTCTTTAACAAGGGTGCTACTCCTGGAGAACTGTGTGTACCTGGACAGAAAAATTCCAAGAAATCAGAGTCAGGCAGTGGTTTATCCCCTATATTAGAATTGTGGAGCCAAAGGCTTTTTCTCGCAAGGAGGGCAGATACCTATCTTGGTACTGAGAAACTGGCGGATCATTGCAGACATGAAGAATCCCATTTCCAGATTGTTTTAGAACAGCAGGGTTGAATGTACTAATTCATGGAAACATAAAGCACTGCCCTTCAGAGCTCCATTTGTAAGTCTGCCCGCCAAAGATCTACTCTTTGCTCTAGATGAATAATCCTCAAAAAAGAAAGTTTTTGGAGAAAGATGAGCATACAGAGAAAGCCCATTTTGTAAGTTAAACCTACAAGAAAGCTAGTTAGGGAGAGGCTAGGTACCCGTCTTTAGATCAATTGCTTTTTCTTTGTTGGCCAAAACATTCATTATAACACTGAGGTCAATTGAAGACCAATTAGCTAAGGCATGATATATTCAAAGGATCTATAAAGCACAGGATGTTGGGGCAACATTTGTCGGTGTATGTGCTCCTGTGAATGCGTGTGCCTGTGCATGTGCACATGCACACACACACACACACACACACACACACGCACAGAAAGAAGGGAGAGAGAATAGAGTATCCGTCTGATCCCTGAAGGGAAAATGTCACTCAGGAATCAAGGTCATAAATGTGTCATGCAGGAGAAGACTCATATAAATCACTTATATATTCATGGATTCAATTTTCAATTATTAACAAATATTTACTGAGTACATCTCACAGTTCAGAACTTGGACCATTATGAGGATTTAATTGTAAATGATACAATGCCCTTCTCTTCATATAACTGTACATTCTAATGCAGACGATAAAAATACACTGCAAAATAAAATAGGTGCATCAGGGTTTACACATTGTATAATTACAAAATCCTTGCCACTAGTCTACCAAGAAAAGTTGGCACTTTATAAAAGAAAATTGACATTTACAACACTGTCAATTCTGGAACTTTGGAAGGTCATATATTTCAGAGTCTCTGCATTATTAAAAAATGTTTTACACAATTCTGAACCGTAGAAAAATCTATTCTGCATGACTTGGAGAAAGCAAAGCTTGATTCTCCTTCCTAAGGTTCAGCTTTGTTGCCTATTGTTTTATGAAATAAGTATTTTTGAATTAATTGTTTGAATTCCAAAGTAGTTTTTGAAAATCAATCATCATATTTATAAATGCAGAAAATAAAGCACTGAGTGAAGAAAACAGAATATAAAATTATATCTATGCCATAATTATAGTTGAATTAAAATATAATACCTATATTACTATAAACAAAAATAATCAATAAACAATCTATAATAAGATTTAAAAAGTGTTTTATTTGAGCCAAACTGAGGACTAGCTCAGAAGCCCTCTTCTCAGGTTGTTACCAAAGGCAAGTTCCTTTGCTCAACGCACAGTGAGACCAAAAACACTGAAACATCCAAGTGTGGAGCAGACGAAGGTTTATGGCAGGGCCACACAAGGAGACAGGAAGCTCATGCCCCGTGAAAACTCAAACTCCCCAAAGGGTTTCAGCAAAGCATTTTGAAAGGCCAGGTGAGGGAGGAGCATGGTTGGTATTACAAACTTCTTGGTGCAGGAATCCTTTGTCCATGTAGGTCAGGTCATGATGTTCATGTAAACCTCCAAGAAAACAAACGTTATTCTCTTTTCTGCAACTTTTTTATGTCTATATGAATGGAAAAGTGTTATACTCTTAAAGGTCAGAGTCTTGAGAATGGGCAATCCTGTCTATTTCAGGCTATGGGCAACGTTCTTAACTCTAAGCACCAGCAACCGAATATAAAGTTTAAAGTTAAAGAAACAGATCTAATATGGAGTCAGATTTGTTCTTCCCTATTACAAGATTACTCTGAGAAACGGCTCTCGAGAAACATTGTTTCCAGCACAGTTTTATATCTTCTCAGCACAAAGAACATTAGACAAGTTAGGGATGCATATGAAGAAAAACAACAACAACAGGAAGCACAGATCAGCATGTACACAGCGAGTCAGCATGGCCCACCACCAGGCAAGTGAGTCTCATCATCAAATGAGGACGAGCATTGGTGTCCCAGGAGGAGAGACATTTAATCTTTATTTTTAACATGACCATTATTTACTCCTGGTCAATGTGTCTTTTTCTGTAATAATTAAAGCAGGTGTATAATGTATGTTTGATAGGCCACAGACAGGCTATTTCAGCTGCATGAAATTTAAGTTAACTCATGTATAAGCCAGAATAACATCCCATACCTCAACATGTGGAATTTCTTTTATCATTACCTACCAAAAAAAAAAACGAGGGAGCATTTTAACAATTAAATAGAAGAAAATTCATATCTCATAGGAAGAGGCAGTTCTTCAAATTGACTAAATTTAAATCTATGAAAAAGCCACACACACACAAACACACACAGACACACACAGGAACAACTTTGGCCCGAGATGGGAAATCTGGGCTCCTCACACCAGACAACCCTGCATCTGAGCAGCAGTTCCTCAGAGCTATCCGAAGGACTGGCTTCCAGGCTGTAGGCCTCACTTTGGCTCACATAAAATTCTTTTCTAGTCCTGTGATAGATTGTTTATTGATTATTTTCCTGGACACAGCTCCTCTTGCCCGAGAGTCGGCCTCTTTCTACAGGGACAAGGACCTGTCCCAGAGCTCATAGGTCTTGGGGGCCTCAGACCTGGGACACCATCCTCACCACCCTGCAGGCAATGGACTGCGGGTGGCAGCTCCAGGAACCTCAGGGACAGCGGGGAAGGGGGCTGCAGGCACCTTCAAATCAGCAGCTACACCCACCATCCAGGGACACTTCCCACCCCAGGACGCCTCCGCATGCACAGCCCCAGCTCCAGGCTCCAGGGAAGACTAACCCCCCAACATTGAGGAAGTCCCCATGGCCAGCGTGTCCTCAGACTTCTCACACAGAATGCTGGAGACCGCCAGGCCCTGTGGTCTGAGAGCCTGGAGCCCCTCTCCTTCTGTACCTTCCTCCCCCCACCCCCCCGAACTTCAGGGCACCCTGGTTCTCACCCCAGGAACTTAAACCCACCCAGATTATGGCCCCTCAGAACGTCCAGAAGCAAGAAGCCAGAATCCAGAGCTGCAGACGCCCCCAACCCCGGGGCTGCCTGTGGAGTCTTCAGAGCCTGGGGGTGTTCCCGGTGGTGGAGAAGGCACCATCTAAGAAGGGGCCCCAAACATCACCAGCGCTGGCCCTTGTGTTCCTGCTCCCTCCCCTTGTCCCCACCTCCTGGCCCTAAAATGAAATCAGCTTTCCTGCTCTTAACACCTTTGTTTCCATATCCTCCTCCTTCACCCCAGGAGCCAGGATTTCCCTCTTTGGTCCCAACAGACTGCTGTGTTTTGCGTTGAATGGACTGTACATCGGGACACCAGGGTGAGACTACGTGTTAAAGAGGGCGGGGTAGTTACGCAAATAACTGAAGTCAGCCCCCTCCGCATCTCAGGGGCACCCACACCCACAGCTGCATCCTGCCCACCCAGCCGCCACCCTAATGTCTTGGGCTCCTCCTTCCTAAACCCCGCAGGATACCTAGCTGTCCATTGGATTCTGTGCCTGTGCTTCCCATGGTCCCCTCCTGGCTCATCCCTTGCTGTGCAGACTCCACCTGCCCTCCACACCTCGTCCTATAAGAAACCTCTCTGCCCTGGTAGGACGGTATCCGCACAGAACGCTCCCCATTTTTTGCCACTGAAAATTAAGAAAGCATTGTTCTAGGCCAGTCTGTTGTGACCCACACTGATCCCACTGTTTTATTATTTGTAACTCATATTTTAGTAGTTGATTATATTCTCAACTGTTGTCGAAATGCTATTTGATTGTATAGGATAATGTGTTTTGAGGTTGTGCAGAAAGGGTAGTGGGGTTGACAGAATAATACCTCCTCTCCCCCAAAATATCACTGTTCTAATCCCCAGAACCTGTGACTATGTTACGTTTCATGACAAATGGGACTTTGTAAGTGTCATTAAGGATTAAGTAAGGATCTTGTATGAAGACATACACATGGCTAATAGGCATGTGAAAAGATGCTCAACTTCACTAATTATTGTAAAAAATGCAAATCAAAACTACAATGAGGTATCACCCCACTGCAGTCAGAATGGTCATCATCAGAAAGTCTACAAATAATAAATGCTGGAGAGGATGTGGGGAAAATGGAATGCTCTTGCACTGTTGGTGCGAATGTAAATTGGTACAACCATTATGGAGAACGGTATGGAAGTTCCTGAAAAACTAAATATAGAACTCCCATATGATCCAGCAATCACAGTGTTGGGCGTATATCTGGAGAAAACGATAATTCAAAAAGATACATGCACAATAATTTTATTGCAGCCCTATTTACAATAGCCAAGATATGGAAACAAATTAAATATCCAAAAGAGGAATGGATAAAAAAGATGTGGTAGATATATACAGTGGAATATGACTCAGCCATAAAATAGAATGAAATAATGCCATTTGCAGCAACATGGTTGGACCTAGAGATTATCATACGTAGTGAAGTAACTCAGACCGAGAAAGACACTTATATATGAAATCTAAAAAATGATGCAAAGGAACTCATTTACAAGACAGAAATAGACTCACAGACATAGAAAACAAACTTCTGGTTACCTCTTTTGGAAAGGGGGGGACACTGAAATTAGGAGATTGGGATTAACATATACGCACTACTGTATATAAGATAGATAAACAACAAGGACCTACTGTATTGCACAGGGAACTATATTCAATATCTTGCAATAATTTACAATGGAAAAGAATCTGAGTATATATATATATAATATATATATACATACATACATACATATATATGGATTACTTTGCTGTACTCCAGAATCTAGCACAACATTGTAAACCAACTATAGTGCAATAAACCTTTTTTTCAAAAAACTAAAGACCTTGAGCTGGGGAGACCCTCCTGGGATATTTCTGAGGGTGCACTCTAATCACATAGGTCCTCGGAAGTCAACAAGAGAGCTAAGAGGGTCACAGGTGGAGGAGATGTGAGGGCGTGACCGAGGCGGGAGTGCAGTGTGTGCTGAGGCCACCAGCAAGGAGTGTGGTGGCTTCTAGAAGCTGGTGAAGGAACAGACCTTCCCCCAGAGCCTCCAGAAGGAACACAGCGCCGTTCACACCTGATGTCCACACAGTGAGACCCATTTTGGACTTCTGACTCCAGAACTGTAAGAAAAGGAACTTGTGGTAATGTGTTATATCAGCAATAAGAGGCTAATACAGGTACGGGAGTATATCTTTTATCAACTGAGAGATTTATTATAACACTGGAGACTGAAGTTCTCTTTGGTCAAGGAGTTAGAATGAGGAGGGGTCACACTGACCATGTTTCCTCAGAAAGTCAATTCCGAAGCCCATCTGTTGAGAGGACAGAGAGGGAGCAGTGAGTGGGCGGATGCTTTAGAGCTTCTAGACCATCTGAGTTCAGAGAAGGAGATGCTGAAGCAGCCTCCAGAGCTGTGTGCATCTGCGTCTCACCCGGCAGCTGGGCGTAGCCCCTGAAGATGAGCATCCAGAAGCAGGCAGCTGGCCCAAAGGCAGAAGACAAGAGGTTAACCAGAGAAAAAATTCCCTTATACCCCAATGTGCTTTATGTAAACTCACTTTGCTTCTTTCTCTTTCTTATTATACCTAGTGGAAAGTGAAAGCAATATTTTATTTCTTACTTAAATAAAGTTTTATAATTTGTTTTATTTTACAAAATGAAGATTAAGCTTATAAGTGGGAGACCAATACCTTTCACAGTTCCCCAAGGCTGAATTGAACTGTGCTTTCGTTAGAGGGGGCTCATCCAAGTCGACATGTGGGTGCCCATAGGAAAGACACAAGCTGGCCCTGAATGACACAGACATCTCAATCCTAGAGCCTCCCTTCCTTTCTGTGTGATGTTGGACAGGGCACCTACTGTCTCTAACTCTTCGTTTCCCTGCTTCTGAAGCAGAGGTGACAGTACCACTATGTCACAGAGCTGTGTGGACAATTCCGCAGACAATGTGTGTATCAGCACACATGCAAGGGCAAGTAGTAATGCCCAAGAATCTCAGTGAATAGTTGGTGATAATTATTATCTGCTTGCCCAAAGCACAGGGGTGACCTCTCTTACTGCCGATTCTGGTCCTGCTGTGTATCTTTTTATCTCTCAGTGCTCCTTTCTTCTTCTTGATCCACCCTTACCGGAGCCTTCCTGCTGAACCTCCACTCTTCACTGTGGCTGGAGTGTGAATGTGAAGCAGCCTCCCCTGCACCAACTCCGAGCCCTTTACTTTCAGGAAACAAGACTGTGAAACAGTAGCACCACCTCGTTGTTTTCCAGATGGCAAAACTAAGACTTGAAGCTTTTAGCTACTGGGCCAAGGTCACAAGTTAAGTGAGTGAGGGACCAAAAGTCTAACTGAGGCAACATGACTCCTGGACCTTCACACCCACAGTTCACTTCTCACAGAAGTCGGCTCAGAACTCAGCAAGTGTATTCATGTTTCCTTTGAAGTAGCTTTTATACGTTTCTCTTATTACCAAAATACTGTATATTTATTGTAGCAAACTTTGAAAATATTGATAAACATGAAAGAAAACATATAAATTCACCTCTAATCCCACCACCTAGACAATCTACCTTTTAGAGACGATCTCTCTTCATATGTTGGTTTATTTCCTTTCCATTTTAAATATTTGCATGGTATAAAAGGAATTGTGCTTTGTTGTCCCAAATCGTTATTGTTGAGCAGGTAAGATATTTTCTTATTTTAGAGTAAACATCCTGATAGTTAAAATATTGCAACTATTTTTTTTTTTTTTGGTATAAGTTCCAGGAAATGAGAATTCAAAATTCTGGATCAAAACAGAAATCGTTTCCAAAGCTTTTTAATGTTTATGTACTGCCAAAGGGCCAAGCAAGGAAGGTTATAGAGACTATAGATCTGCAGTGGATGAAAGCTACAGTTTCTGTTAGTGGGTGAGATATTATATTAAGACTCTTGTCTCAATAGAAAAGAAACTAATATCTCAGTCTAGCTTTTATGGACAGGTTGAATATTTTCTATTTTCTAGTAACCATTTATACTTATTTACATGAGCGTTCCAGCTTATGTTTCTTGCCAATATTTTTCTGCTGGAATTTTCACTTAATTACATATATCTAGGAGCTATTTATTAGGAATACTAGACTTCTGTCATGTATGTTAAAAATAGAATTCTGAGTTTGTAGTTCTCCTTTCACTTTTTGACATTTAAAAGTTTAACAAGGTTGTGTACTAAAATCCATTAAGCTTTTTGTATGTGGTTTAGCATTCAGGATAATGCTTAGGTATTAGTTTGCTGGGGTGGATATAATAAAATACCACAGCCGGGGGTGGGGCCTTAAATGACAGAAATATATTTTCTCAAAATTTCAGGGCCTGGAAGTCCAAGCTCAAGATGTGATGAGGTGTGGTTTCTCCTGAGACCTCTCTCCTTGCCTTGCAGATGGCAGCCTGCGTGCTGTGTGCTGTGTGTGCACAGCCCTAGTGTTTCTCTGTGTGCCCAGATTTCCTCTTCTTAGAAGGACACCAGCCGGATCAAATTAGGGCCACATTAAATCCTCATTTTAATTGCTTCACCTCTTTAATGCCTTATTTCCAAATACGGCCACATTTTGTTTTACTGGAGATTAGGGTTTCAACGTATGAATTCAGGGGCATAATTCAGAGCCTAACAGGTTAGAAAGGTCTTCCCCACCTCAGATTATAGAAATAGCTATATTTTCTTCTTGAAGTTTTTGATATCAAGTTTTATATTTAAATGATATTTGGACTTTATCTTGATGTGTGGCATGGTTTTTATTGAAAGATAGGTGCACAGGTAACATAAATGTATACTTTACAGAATAATAGCAACATAAATGCCTATCTTCTCATCACCCACCTTAAGAAATAGAACCTTCTAATTCCTTTGTGCGTTTCAATGATCTGATGTTCCCTTGCTTTCATTAGAGATTTCCACATGTATATGAATTCCTAAACAATACGTTGGCTTTTCCCCTTTGGGTTCTTTTTTTTTTTTTTCTGTCTTACACGGGCCTCTCGATGTTGTGACCTCTCCCGTTGCGGAGCACAGCCTCCGGACGCGCAGACTCAGCGGCCGAGGCTCACGGGCCCCGCCACTCCACGGCATGTGGGATCTTCCCAGACCGGGGCACGAACCCGTGTCCCTTGTATTAGAAGGCGGACTCTCAACCACTGTGCCACCAGGGAAGCCCTCCCTTTTGGGTTCTTCACACGAGTTGAATTACACTGATTTTCCTTTTGTGGTGTAGTGGTTATGTTGTATTCAACATTGGATTCTGAGATTCATCCCTATTGATGCATGTAGTCAATTTAATTTACTGCTCTTTAGTAGTCCATATGGTTCTAAAAAGCAATACAACAGCCCCAGTAGAATCACTTATGCTAAGCCCCACGTCACCAAACTGAGATCTAACGGAAATAGTTTCAGCTCTCCCTAAAGGAAACCTTGCAGTAGTTAATCAGGGATCTCCTGACCAGCACTAGTTAGGTTATCTGCCTGACAGAACCCCGCCTCACCTAAAGGAGATTAACCTTCACTAACTCTCCAGCTTTGGAGCCTGTGTAGCTGGTTCCTGCTCTTTTATGCCTACAAACGTTTTTCATTTGTACAACTTCTCAGAACTGCTTTCTGTCTGCTAGAGAGAATGCTGCCCGATTCATGATGAATCAGGCAGTAAAGCCAAAAGATCTCCAAATGTACTCCACTGAATTCTGTTGAACACTTTCAATATCTCTAAATCCATGCAATCTATTGTAAATAAATATTCGAGTTTTTCTGGCCCTTTACTACTATGGAAATGGCTCACACGTCTCAGCTCTACGCCTTGGGTGTGATGCTAGGCGTGTGCTCTCCCAGCCACACAGTGTAATGACAACAGCTGATATTCCTGTGAGCAGGGAGTGACAATTCCTGCTGTTCCCAATCGCAAGCAACCTTTTTATTGCCTTCCTTACAAACTTCCTTCCTTACAAGTTTCCCGGATGGTGAGGTGAGAAATGGTATTTTATTGTGGTTTTAATTTGCATTTAATTTATTACTAATGACACTGAGGATCTTTTTAAGTGTTCATTCAGCATCTGTATTTCATCCTCCATGAAATGCCTGTTTAAGTCTTTCTGACTTCTTTTCATCTTTATGTTGAAAGTTCTTTTCACTGATTATGCATATCACCTCCCACTTCATGGCTGTTCTTTCCTTTCATTTTAGGATGTCTTTTGATGAGCAGGAGTTTTAAATTGTAATATTGTTAATTATACTTAATAAATATGGTATTTACCAGGTTTTCCTATATGATTTATACTTTTTGTGATTTTTTTACAGGAAGTTCCTCATTCCCCTGATGTTATAAGAATATTCTCTTATGTATGCTTCTACAGATTTCATGTTTTTTGTTTCACCTTTAATCATCAATTTACCTGGAATTGATACTTATGCATTTTCTCTGAAAATCAGCATGTCTTCTTCCAGCCGAGCTTGTGGGGAGAAGATGCCACCCCCCTCCTCACATCTCGCTGCACCCACAGTTCCCTCTTGGGCTCCGAATCCATCTCTGGAGGCTAGAGGTGTTACAGGAAAAGATAGAATAAGACAAGGGGTCAGAGAAGGGTGGGGCTGCTCTTTTCCATGATGCTGTGGAAGCCCTATCACCAACAAGGTCTACGTGAGAGGAGCCCATGCGGACGGTAAAGGAACGAGCCTCTTATCTCTGGAAGAGTAGCACGTGTCAGGAAAGCCCCAGGGAAATGGAAACACTCTGTAGCAGGAGGGTCCTCGAAGATTTCAGAGCAGCAAAGTGGCCAGTGCGCCTGGAGCACGTGCGTATGCACGAGAAGGAGGGGGCCTCCAGGATGCTGGTTGGTGTTCGCAAATTTCTGCCTGTAGATTATCCCCCGTCTCCCGAATATCCCCCACTGGGCAAACTGTCAGGTCCTCCTCTGAGTCCAGCCAGAGCAGACACTCCGCTGCCTCAGGATGCTCTCTACTTTGCTTTCCCACTAGAAGACAAAATTGTTAAAGAGACAGATTCTGTCTTTTTTCTTTCTGTGTCCCTACTGATAAGAAGTTTCACTGCTCAATAAATATTGAATAAACAAACAAGAGAATGCAAATGAGTGAAGGTAACATTTTCCTCTGCCTTCACCTCCGTTCAGTGGGAAGCAGGTAATGGAGGAGCCCAGAGCCGCTGCTAAACAGAATCTGGAAATGGTCACTTCTGCTTTTCACCACGTGGGAGCGTCTGAGGGATGAGTCTCAGGTCAGAGCTTCCTGGTGACAGTGGGTGAGTGGCCAGCCCCTCCTTCAGTGTGTCCTTTCCATGAGCAGCTGAGGTCTGTGGCTCAGGGGCTGAGCGCTCGACTGGCTAGACTTCCCTTGCACTCCCTCCATGGCTGTCCCTGATTCCCACAGGCCCACACAGTAAAGAAAAGATCAGAAATGATTCCCTACCTTGCATTGGCGCCCCGGACCCTGAGAATCCCTGGCGCTGTGAGAAACGAGACCAGCGCCTGTGTAAGGCCACAGTGATGGTCAGGGTCCTGTCAGCACGGTCATGGACTCAGGACTGACAGAGTGGCAACCATGTCGACAACGAGACACGTGTCATACAGTGGGACCAAGGGTGCAGGGTAAGTGGGTTTCCCAGAGGTTCAGGATTCATGAGAGCAGACAGAAGCCCGGGAGAAGCAAAGCCTTTAAAGCATTTGGAGAGCAAATGTGAAAACTGGGTCATGAGTGGGAACAAAAGGCAGCCAGGGCACCGCAAGAAGAAAGCGAGTGAAGGAAAGAGAAGCAACAGGCAGAAGGGACGGAGTACACAGCACCTGGGAGGGGGGTGGAAGGAGTCACAGCAGAAGAGGCGAGAAGTGGAGAGGAAGGGAGAGGGGCCCCCAGACAGCAGAGGTCAGGTCAGGGTCCCACAGGGGATGCCGCAGCCTCAGCCCGTCTGCCACCCACCAGTCACAGAGGGGAAAGCACTTGTGCAGCAGGGCAGCGTATAACTTAGTAATACTACAGCTCTGGTTAATGAAATCCTCCACTTCTTCTGCAGAAAGTCCCATATAAGTATTTTACTTACGTTTAGGTAGTTTCTATTTTCTATAAAGACCTGAGCATTGACTGACTTCATGCTCCACCTGGTAACACAGCTTAGAATTACAGACAGACATGGGGTGTCTCTCAGTTCTGCCTCGTGGGAGCTGTGACTCAGGGCATGCCCCTCACCCCATCTAAGCCTCAGTTTCCTTATTAGTAAAACCAGGCCTGATGATATGGGCTTGAAGGTTAAATTAATAATTGCATGTAAAATTCTGCAGTGCCTGGGACATGAGAGGCATGAAATGTCATCATACTTAGTATTTATTTTGTATGCTCAGTGTGAAGTTTGGGACCCTTTGCAAACGGCACCCTGTTGACTGGACTGGACACATAACTGGATTTTCTTCACTGGGATGAATCCTTGCAACAAGCACCCTCACTCCGTGTTTCTTCTTCTCCACCTTGGCCTGGACTCCTGGGCCTGTCTTGTTCCCCTCTCCTCCCTCTTTCCTGCCTCTGATGTCCATGTTGGACTCTCTCCAGTGTTGAGTTTTATCTTCAGTTGTGGCCAGTGTGAAATGTCAGTCAGCCGGCAACAGGAACATCTGACCAAGATTCACCACAGCAGAGGATTCGCCTCCTTGTGCAAGGGAAGGTTCAGCACATTTCAGGGCTGCTTTTCTGTCTGCTGCTTGTAGCCTTGTCATCATTCTCCAGGAGACCAAATTTCACACTCCATGTCTTCCCAGGACCTGGGTAAGCCTCCCTTCTTGCAAAACCTGAAAGTCCTTCAACAGATGGATTTAACATCTAACACAAAGCAATTTTACGAATTTTTCTCACATAGACTTATGTAACCTGATGTTCTTCATTGAATTTCTTTGGAATGTTAAAAGACGAAATCCAAATGAGTAAACTTTAATGATCTTATTGGCTTCATTCAGTGATTCATGAATCAGGCAACGTCTAATCCAGCAGACAGAAAGGAGCACTAAGGACCTAAACAAGGCAGGAGGTTTTACAGGCAGAAGAGAGCAAGGACACGGAAGTTATAGAAGCAAGAAGCTAGCTGATTATTTCGAGGTTACTCTCCTTCTGGTGAGGCCAGGGTCTCTCAGACAGATGACCTAACGTGTGCTCACCAGGAGTTCCTGATTGACTGGTTTAAGATTCTATTGCTGGGGGAGCTGAAACTATAATTAAGCTACATGCGGCTTAAGGTGAGCAATTGCATTTTGGGCCTGTTGTCTTCTTTTTAACAGAAGGTTCTGAAGAGGAGATACAGTTATTAAAATTACAGAAATTATCATTCAGAGTGTAAGCGTGTAAACTTGGTGACTCAGTGGCAGAAGAAATAATTGAACCAAGGTTCGGTACATTATAATTTTCTCCTGCTTGACCTGAAGATCCCCCTGTTGACACCTGCACTCTGTCACCACCGGGAAGCCCCTCCTGTGCCCTCTGCACACTCTCTGGGATCTGCTACCACCACCCACTCAACAGAGTGAGTGACATGCTTAGATGATCCCCACACCTTGCAAAGAGCATGACTTTGGCGTGCTAATCACACCCTCACAATCTAGGCCAGAGAAAAACCTCCTGCACTTATTGCCAGCGAGTCCCTGAGAGATGTGAACAAAGCTCTTCTTGGATGGAGCTGCTCGTTATTTTCAATCTTGCACATCTCTGCTCACCGGTTCAAGGTGTTTTCTTCTGTGATGTAGGCACTATAAAGTGTTCCATCAAATGTACTCCAGAAAGACCAGGCTTCTGCTTTGGTCTTGCTCAATTATAGGTAATGAGAAGATAAAAGAAGCCTACCTAATTTGTCACAGATTAACTCAGTACGTTTTTGTTATTAAATTTCAGCTACATAACTAAAGCCAAAAATGTGAAAAATAAAACCACAGCTCTGACAGCACTGTTCTGTTTTTCTTTTTCTTATTTTTAAGAAGATGTTGGGGGCAGGAGTTTATTAATTAATTGACTGATTTTTGCTGTGTTGGGTCTTCGTTTCTGTGTGAGGGCTTTCTCTAGTTGTGGCAAGCGGGAGCCACTCTTCATCGTGGTGCGCGGGCCTCTCACTATCGCGGCGCACAGGCTCCAGATGATCAGGCTCAGTAGTTGTGGCTCACGGGCCCAGCTGCGCCTCAGCATGTGAGATCCTCCCAGACCAGGGCTTGAACCCGTGTCCCCTACATTATCAGGCAGATTCTCAACCACTGTGCCACCACGGAAGCCCCTGTTCTGTTTATTTTTATACTTTTAAAATAAATCTTGTGACCTGAGCTTACTTTTCCACATAGTTCACAGTTAGAAAGTTTGTTGTCATGTTGATTAGCTGGTTGGATATTCATGCCATCGGGGCAGCCTGAGAGACTGGTCTTTTGGAACACAGAGAGAAATCTCCAGGCTCAAAAGAAATACACGTTACACTCATCTGTTGATTTCTGCGAGAGATTGATTCCAGGGCCCTGCAGATACCAAAATACATGGATGCTCAGGTCCCTTACATTCAGCCCTCTGTATCCAAGGTCCCCATCTACAGTTGGTTGAACCCATGAACGCTGAACCTGAGAACACAGATTGACGAATGTGTATTCCCTGTGTTCCTGGAAATATGTAACCGCCCTTGGTTTCTGGCTTGCTATATCAGTTGCATGGCTGTATTTCAATGTCAGGCTTCTACCTATAAATAGATCTGTTTTGTGTGTGCTGCCAAAGTAAGCTGTTCTGTGTGTGAAAGGCATCAGTCACGTGACCAATTCTAAATATTCCTGGATGCTAACCTGTAACTGCTTTTGGGTCATGGCCTGCTTCTTCGGACATATTGTTGGCTGAGAGTATTTTTCCATCACGTGGAAAATAACACACAATTGGACTGATGACGTTTAGAAACCATCTTTGTAATTAGGGGAAATTTTAGAATTCCCTCAGATACTATATCCATGAAAAAGTTGAATTCATAGACACAGAGAGTAGAACAGTAGTTGGGGGAACATTGGGGTGAGGGATATATGGAAAGGTCGGTAAAGGGAACACACTTTCAGCTATAAGATGAATAATATCTGAGGACCTAATGTAAAACATGGTGACTATGGTAACATGGTGATTATGGTTAATAATACTGTTTTGTGTAATTGAAATTTGCTAAGAGGCTAGAAATGAAATGTTTTCACCAAAAAAAAAAAAAAAAAAAGAGAGAGAGATAAATACATGAGATGATAGATGTGTTAAGTGACTACATGGAGGGAATCCTTTCACAATATATATCAAACCACCATGATGTACACCTTAAATATCCTATAATTTTACATGTAAATTATACCTTAGCAAGGTTAAATCTTTTTAAAAAATATAAATCCATGAATAATGGAAGGTCGATTGTGTCCAACTTTATAACATTAGTCCTAGAAACTGGGTAAAACATTCCAGGAGCCAAAGAGTTCCCTTAGCTGACAGAATGCGGACAAGCTTTCCCTATTAGTCATTTCTGAGTTATCATGTTTATCAGGTGACTTAATGTAAGATTTACAAAGAGCTGCACACTGGAAACTTTCTAATGGATTTGACCCTATTCTCCCAGTATTTGGTATTTGGAGATTACCTTCTGTGTGGACTCCTTTGATTTCTCATACAATGGATTGTAAACAGAGATACCGTACAATAATTTTCTGGGTTTTTAACTTTCCTTCAATATGAGCTTTTTTCCAGTCAGTAAGAGGTATTCGTGTTGACTTGAATAGAATTAGAATTATGTCAAGAATGCAGAGAAACAGTCTAAAGTTCCACATTTTTGTACTTTCAAAGTGGACTTTTTATCCCAAATTACAAGTGGTCTTTTTGAAAGGCAATCTCTTTAACTTGAAAGAGATGAAATCTACTGAATGAAGACAAGG